>NC_134840.1:45261383-45564414 GCF_965363235.1 Mytilus galloprovincialis | reverse complement strand
AAGAGACATTTACACACATTTTACATGCCTATGGCCCATAAGGTATCGTCCCCTGGTGTCAGCTGCCTTTAGGAAACCATAATGCTTTCCTATTTGCTGCTGACACAGGATGAGTCATGGACATGTTTAATTTCTACTTTCTTTTTGACTAATTATTATATATTTAATTGATCCAACTTTTTGTGTACTATACATATGTGGATATCTATTTTTCTTTTTTTTTTTTTTTTTCTTTTTGGGCTGCTTGTTTGTTATCTATATCAACCACACTTGTAATAAAATGCATTAGTATTAAAAAAAACCAACATACTATAGATTCTTTATCTACGTATTCTTTAAGAACTTAAATAGTTCTCGTTTAACTTTTTTTTTTTTTTTATCTCATTGTTTGTATTGTATTATAAAAAAAAAATTATTGATGTTGTAATGTTTATGCCCTTTGGGGCCCATAATTGGAAATAAAAATATCTTATCTTATCTTATCTTATCTTATCTTATCTTATCTTATAGTATCAACGGTTGTCCAATTGACATAGTTCTTTTGTTTATTGCTACTAAAAAATGACCTAAAAGAGTTTGAACATATGTACTCGCATTTTGACTTTTTAAATGCCCAGTTATTAAATTAGGGATGTGAATTTTTTCTTAATAAGAATATGATGCAAAGTGGTATATAGGGTAGAAAAATCAAAACTTTGAACAGATTCAAAATCACCAATATATGCATGCAATTTATCAAGTACTTCCAACGAGTTTTTGACACTCCAAAAGTAATTAATTCCACTATTTTCAAAGGCCTTATTTGAACAATTTATTATCAGGTTTTTTATTGTACCAAGTGTACTAGTAAGTAGAATAGACAATTTAATAGTGGAACAATGGCTTGAAGATGAAATAAATCTATTTTTGTAAGGTTTTTTGTGTAGCTTCGGAAGCCAGTACATAGTTGGGACTTTCATTGTATTTGGTTCTGCTTGTAAAGGAGTAGTTAAAAGTTTTCTGAAAATGAAGTCAGTTGGAATGTTGGTGAATTCGTGATTTCCTTTTGCAGAACCTCAATATAAAATTTACGTCGAACAATAATGATATTATTAGCAGCATTATCAGCCGGGACAAAAACAAATTCCATGGCTAGTTCTTTAAGTTTATGTTCATATTAAAATTTTAAATTCGATTTAAAAAAATAACCCACTATGATTTTCAGTCATGTAAACCACATTTACTTGCTATTCTTGTAATACATGTATATACACAGTTTGCCAGTGTTTCTAACATTGGGTTGTCATTAGATATTCCATATATAGATATAATAAGATGTTGTATGAGTGCCAATGAGACAACTCTCTATTGAAGTTACAATTTGCAAAAGTAAACCATTATAGATTAAAATATGGCCTTCAACACGGAGCATTGGCTCACATAAAGTGGATTTAATTTATGATCACGATGATTTTAACAGTTAGAAGTTTCTATTACATATTTCAAAATCAGCGATAACTTCTAAAATGTTTATAAGATGCTAGCACAGTAGTTGATCTTTGTTTAACAAACGTATGATACCTGTTTTAAAAGTTGAAGAAATATAATGGCTCATCAAATTTGCATCATATAGAAAATTTAATATTAACTCAAGACTGAGGTGGTCTCGTTGTTCTTAGAAAATACTTTTTTCATAAATCACTGTATTAATAAAAAAAAAAATTGTAATTCATAATTTTTATTTCAGGTTATTTTGTTAGTAGCTTTATCATGGTGGGTGTAGCTAAATCCTATGGTATACTGATGAAGCCACTTATGGAGGAGTTTAATGTTGATATCACAGTTGCCTCCCTTGGAATGGCAGTTGGTGCAGGAATTTATACATTGGCTGGTAAGCTGATTTTGTGATAATTTACTAACAACTGCTATAATTGTGCCTTCCCCATGACCAATCATATCTGCATCTTTGTAATTATTGAAATTGATGTATAGAGCATTGAGGTGTGGAGTAGTTTAATTTGGGTATAAATTTTATTTGCACTCATTGGCAGTCATTGCCAAACAAAATACAATTGTTATCTTCAACATCACTCAATAGTGTTTTATTGCTCAATGGATAATCTATTTGAATCTCCTAGTATGTGAAAATTTAACCTAAAACATTGAAGCATTGGGCAATCTTTGATTTCCTCAATTTAAAAACATTCTACTCAGAAACACTGAGGCCAAATGTTTGAAAACTAGGTGATGTACCTGTAGCTTGAGAGTCTTTCTACAAAATTCCTTATGTAATGATTAAAGAGCTGCAAACGTTAAGACATCTATGTAGAGGTATTATTAATTACCTGTATCTCGCTGATCAACTTGTTAGTCTGACCAGAAATTAGCCAAGGAAGACAGAAGCATTGTAATTGTTTATCTGCAATCTGATTAGAAAAAGGGATGTAATAGATAATAAGGATAATAATATAATCAAGTGTTCCCTTCTTCATATGACCACCTGTCACCAAACAATATAAGTTCAGTAACTGTTTATCATTATGACGTCACAAAACAAATACTATCTGGGCACTATTTATATAGAATTCCAAAAAAAGATTCTATTACTGTAATATTGTAAATTCAGAAATTATTGCTTGCAATTATTATTGCAATTTTGTCATTTTTTGACTGAAATACAATTTTAATTTTGCGATATTGAGAAAAATTTTGTTTAATTCATATTAAAAAATTCAAAATGTGAGTTTAGATTATTGCGATTATAACCCTGTCACATTTTTCACAATAATAAAAACATTTTGATAATTTCTGAATTTACAGTAATTTGTAAAATCTAAAAGAAATTGAAATATGCATCATGTGCATAGTCATGAAGTTTAATATCTATGGAGAGAAATCATGTGACATAAAACTTAATACAATGTTAAATTAGAAAATTATTTTTTCAGCACCAGTGTTTGTTGCTCTTGGTCAACATTTTACAGAGAGATCTGTTGTAATGTTTGGAGCTGTCTTTGCATGTATCTTCATCTCCTTATGCTATCTCAAGATAGGCATTTGGTATTTGATTTGGATGTATGGTATAGGAGCAGGTAAATATATAAGCATGAATCTTTACTGAATAAGTAATTTATAACAAGGAAATTACAATTGTTTTGTTTGAACTCATCTTTCCTTTTAAGCCAGTATGAACTTTTGAAGTTACATGGAATCTTTAGTCCATAAATTTTTTCAAAGATCTCTGAAAACATTGAACAAATTAAATTTTAACCAAACACTATTGATCTTTAGAGTATCTAGGTTATAGTTTGTTAATTTACTGATGTGGCGCCACTGTAAACTACAGAGCATAATAGTGAAATGCAAGTAATAGCATGATATCTTAAAACTATAAAAAGGAAAAGACAATCTTTACACTGTAGGAGTTATTGTCCATAAATGACTTTTTTAGCTCACCTGGCCAAGTGAGCTTTTCTCATCACTTGTCGTCTGTTGTCTGTTGTTGTCCGTCGTCATGGTTTGTCGTCGTTAACTTTTACAAAAATCTTCTCCTATGAAACTACTGGGCCAAATTAAACCAAACTTGGCTACAATCATCATCAGGGATATCTAATTTAAAAATGTGTCCCGTGACCCAGCCAAGCAACCATGATGGCCGCCATGGCTAATAATAGAACATAGGGGTAAAAATGCAGTTTTTGGCTTATAACTCAAAAACTAAAGCATTAAGAGCAAATCTGACGTGGGGTAAACTTGTTTATCAGGTCAAGATCTATCTGCCCTGAAATTTTCAGATGAATTGCACAACCTGTTGTTGGGTTGCTGCCCCTGAATTGGTAATTTTAAGAACATTTTGCAGCTTTTGGTTATTATCTTGAATATTGCAATAGACAAAGATAAACTGTAAACAGCAATAATGTACAGCAAAGTACGAGCTACAAATAACTCAAAATGACCAAAGTGGTGAATTGATCTCTTATTAAAGGATTTATTGCCCTTTTATAGTCATTTTTTTACAATTTTCATAAATTTTGTAAATTTTTGTAAATTTTTACAAAATATTTTCCACTGTCACATCCTGGGCTAATTTCATTATAGATAGAGATAATTTTAAGCAGCAAGATTGTTCAGTAAAGTAAGATCTACAAACACACTACCAACACCAAAACACAATTTTGTCATGAATCCATCAGACGATCTGTGTCCTTTGTTTAATATGCACTTAAGGGTATACAATACAGTTTTGAGCCTGTATTTTAAGTTTTATGAAAATTTCCATATAGACTATTTTTTGTCTGATTAAATCAAATATGTAATAAAAAATATACCTTCATGTGCTCCTTTTTGCGTTAAAATGAGGTCGAAATTTTGTATATTTGCTCAAAATTCAGATTTGTGGCTGTATTTTTCCTTTCGAAAGAAAGACATAACTTTTTTGTTTTAAAAGATGAACACAAATTGTTTTTTGTTAAATAATTTGTTATTTCTGTATTTTAAAGGTATCCTAAAAGTTTATGCATTTTTTATTCAGAAATAACTCGTATTTATCAAATAATCATGATTTGAGAAAAAAACGTCATTTTTTTATGTATATTTATGAAAATTTAAAAAAATCCGCTATTTACAGTTTTATAAAATTTGGTCCACATAATCTCCCTGCAAAATGAAACAATAGAGGTCCATGAACTCAATTTTAAATTAAATCAGTTTGAATGATAAAAATCAGTCAAAAAATGCATCTTTTCCCGATAAGTCACAATTTGACGTCGCGAAAATAAAATTTTACGTTATCAAAATCATTACCTCCCCTGTAACTGTATCGTATCGTATGCCCTTAAACCAAGGTGAGTGACACAGGCTCTTTGGAGCCTCTAGTTTGTCTTGCCTGCACAGAGTTAAAAGAGAGACTTGGGTATGCTGGTTCTGTCTGTTTAACTTAGAGTTTGTAATTTGGGCAGTTTAAGGGGAATTTTTAATGATAAATCAATGGTATTTGGTTTGCAGTAAAATTATCAGCATTTGAACATCACTTTTAATAGGATGGGTATATTTCCATGGAGATTATTTGACCTTTCCTCTCAAGTTTTGTTCAACTGACTTTCAAACATTTGCATTGTTTACATAATATAGTTTGTGATTATGTCAGTTTAAGCATTTATAATAATTCTGTGATATTTGAATCATTTGCACATCTCATTTCTGTTGTTTGACCTTTCCCCCTCAGTCTTGGTCTATTGGTTTTAAAAATTTTGTGATTATGTCAGTTTAAAGGTAACCACTTACAAAAAGTCAAAGAAATTCAGTCTGTATATTTCCATGACAATTATTTGGTCCTATTCCTTCAGTTGGGTTCATTAACTGGTAATATTTTACATAATTTACATGTTAAAGTATTGTTATTTTATTTTAACGTATACATTTTACTATTAAAATTACATACAAGTGAAACAAATCTCTTTGTCAACCGTTTATTATGGTATGGAACCAATAATTTTGGCTCAGTAAGGAAGAACATACAAAACAGTAGTACATATTTTAAACAAAATAGTTCCAATACATAGCTGCATCTTTGTTAATAGATGAAATATTTAAATAATTTTAGTATCAAATGAAAGTTTGGGAGCTTGGGATCACTGTAAAACCCTTGTATTAAACCTTTTGGAACCAGTATGCTCTATAATGTTGAATTTTTCAGCACAAGTCAAGATGAGGTATAGTTTTGACGTGAAATAACTGCCACTATATTTGAACTTAAGAGAAAGTAGCCATTAATGCTTGAAATTGCTGAATTTAACATAGAAAGCAATAGGCTCTGCCTTATCAAAAATACTGACATTTGCCTATAATCTTGTAAACTTTACTTGATGAATACGTTAACAGAAACTGTAATTGCAAATCTACAATATACAATTATGGCCTTTAGGAAAGATGAATATCCAAAATAGATTAAGCTTGCACATATATATTTTTTGAAAGTTGACACAGGACACAGAGGGTTAAAAAATAAAATAAAATAGAGGTACTAGGAAACAAATCTGTCAGTTTATCATGTTATAAATACATTCACTGTTAACTTACAGGAATAATAATAATGCTTATAACACTGAAGTTATTAGCAGCTTGACACTGAATCATTAATGCATGAATTAATGAATCTTTTAGTTGCAGGAGTAAACATATTAGTACAACAAAAATAACATAATATGTATATATAGTAACAATAATGGCAGTATACAGAGAACACCATCATGGACAAGATAAATTCATAGTACTTAAGCACAGACATACAACAGTTATGCAAGTATAAATTGTTATCTTGGCTTCCATGCCACATTTCAAAATTTATATAATTTTTCTGCTAATTTCTTTGATCCAGATTGCAAAGAAATACAACATACAAGTTTTCTTGTACAAAACAAGCAGGATTTACATGTACATTGTACTTTCATCGATTTACTGTCTATAAATCAAACTGTAATCAACTGCTAAGGGTAATACTTTTAATTAATTTTATCTGTTTTAGGAATTGGAAATTCTTGTTTGTTTGGAAATGGTCTAGTGATGATTGGCAGCTATTTCAAAAGAATTCGTACAGTCGCTAATGGTGTTGCATTGTCAGGAGCAAGTGTCGGAACATTTGCTATTCCTCCTCTAATGGAGTTCCTATTGCAGACATATGGACTGCCAGGAACATACCTTATCTTGGGAGGTTTATACTTATCTGTAGCTGTTTGCGGTGCCCTCTACCGTCCAATCAAATTTTATACAAGAGAAACAAAAGCAGGAGAAAATGATGAAAAGCATAAACTTATAAAAGAAGATCTAAATGATTCTACAAGAAAAAGGACAAGTTTTGTTCAAGACAAAGAAAATGTTGTCAATAGCAACACAAGTGACCCTTATACAGATTTGGAAATCCCGATTGAGACAGAAGTAAATAGAGAGAAATCTGTGTCATTTGTTACAAGCACTGGTTCATTAGTTATGGGATCAATGGAAAGTTTGGCACAAATTGTGCAGGCAGATGAATCAAAGAAACTGTCTAATAGTGTCACAATCAAAATCTGTGGAAAATCTATAGTTATTCCAAAAATATTTCATTTCTCAGTACTGAAAATGCCAGCGGTTGTGTTTTATACAATTTTCTCATTTCTTGTTTTCTTTGGATACTTTAATTTTATCATATTTATGCCATTAGATGCTGACAGTAGAGGATTTAAAAAGTTTCAAAAAGCCTGGCTCGTTTCTTGTGCTGGTATTGGTGATCTCATTGGAAGAGTAGTTGTTGGAATTGTAGGAGATCTTAGAATAATAGAACGATATAAAATAATTGGGGCCACCTGTATATTTTGTGGTATAAATATATTTATATTCAACTTTGCCACTGTATTTTGGTGGTGTGCTATCCATACAACACTGTATGGATTTTTTGGCGGTGCTTACATTGCATTGACCTCAATAGTTCTGATTGATATGGTTGGAATAGAGATTATGCCCAAAGCAATAGGAGTAATTCTACTTATACAAGGACTTGGTGCAGCTATTGGACAACCTATTGAAGGTAATGTAATAGCTTGTTTTTACTTTAGGCAAAAATGTTTAATGTTGCCTACCTTCCTACCTAAATAAGTAAAAAGCAGCCACCTTTTTTAACACAAATCGTCTTAAACAATTTTTTTTTAATTTTGCCTGCTCTTACATTGTGTTCTTGTCTAAAACATGTAACTTTTGCTGTAGGCCAAAAAATAAAACTACTTCCTACCCAACTCCTACCCAACTCTATGACATGGGTGGGCAAACAAAGAATTACTTAAAGGGTGTCCTTGTATGCATAGATTTCTTACATGCAATTGTGATCAGAATAAAAAGATTTTTTTGTAATGGTTAGTAGGAACAACTACAATTGTGTTTATCATGTTTATAGCAGCCAAACATTGCTAAATTAAAAGCCCAATATGTCTAGTGGTAATTTCATTTAGCTGTATATCTGACCTATATCCTCTGCTTCTGAAATTCAAGCATACTCTTTGAAACATACCAACTGATGTTGCCAGATTCAATGGCAACTCAAAAAATTAAGCCTCTAGCAAGAGTTGGCCAGTCAACTTTTTATATTGGTAGAGATGAATGAAAAAGTAACTTGTTGATTTAGTGATTGAGAGGAAAGTGTTTACCCACACTGAAGTTACCAGGTTTTCAGAAAATTTGCCAAGTGTGTTAAATAATTAGCAGAGACCATTCTTATAGTACCGGTACCTAAATATGTTACTTTGATAGATAACATGCTAAACATTAGATATACAGCCTTGTTCATTGTTGTTGTAAGCTTTAGTTATTTTATTTCCTTGTAATTTTTATTTTTTTATGTATTTTCAGGGGCCATCAAAGGAAGTTCAGGGTCATTTTCCCTTTTGAATTATATAAATTCTTCATTAATGATTATTGGAGGATGTTTCATGTTCCTGTATCCTTTCGTAAGAGATCATGCTAAGAAATCAAAAGATAAAACTGGTGCAGAACAGGAAGAAGAAGAAGCTTAAAGAAAGGGAAACAACTCAAAGCTTAAAGAAAGGGAAACAACTCATGAGAATGAAACAAAAGTTTCCAAGGAAATGGAACATCTTATGTTTGAAGTTGAAGAACAAGCTAAAAATGATAAATCAGATGTTGTTTCTGAATCAGTTTATGTACACTTCTATTGTTTATTTAGAGGCCTTCAGGGATGTGATATAGAGAGAGAAGTGAGTAAACTTTCAGTTTATTTATTTGTCTATCAACACTTACCATCAAAAGGGAACTTCTCAAATATGGTGGACAAATACAGTGGATTCATTTATTTTTATGGTATTGATTTGAGTGGATTAAAGAAAAATTGTGTATTCATTGTAAATTGTTTTAAGGTTTTATATACTGTAAATTCAGAAATTATTGTGTGCATTTTTTTTTGCGATTTTATCATTTTGGACCTTAAAAAAATCAAAATTTTACATCTTATCCTGTCATTATCCACAAATTTTGTGGGAGAAATAATTCCTTTAATGTTGAAAAATGTTCTTAATATACATTTCATACTTTGTTAGAATATCTCCTTGTTAAATTCCACATTTTTGTTACTTGTAATTCTCACATTGCAAGTCTGTATATTATGGCCTTCCAAGCTATTTCATTTATTAATAAGTTAGTGTGATTATGCTATGTTTTATTGGTTGTGTTTATCAAGTTATTATTAGGTATACCATAAATACAATTGACAAATTTTATATTAGTATTTTCTGGTGTGTTGCTGTTTATACATTGTATTTTGTAATTCAAAATGCTTTTTACACATTAAGTGCATAATAGTTTACACATTTTTGAAATATTTGAAATATGATGATTTATAGAGATTATTACTGAATATTGTGCGAAAAATATGTCAATACAATATATTTTTATGTTTTTCAATTTTACCTGGAATTTTACTATATACAGTATACATTGGTATAGTCAGGTATATACTTTTCTTTTCTTGCGTTGGTCTTTGACTATCCAAAACCATTTCTCTTGTTATGAAAATTCCATTGTTGGTTAGAATGTATATTTCATGTCAGACCTGACACCTTCTTATTTATGCATGTTTTTCTTCTATTTTACTTTAATTTATCTTATTTTGACTATAACCCGATAAAGATTATACACTCTTATACACTGATTTTGCTTTCTCCAGTCTAGTCTAGAAAGCAAATAAGTGATATATATATATACTGGCATTGCTTTTTATATTATCATTAAAGTATGCTTACTGATATAACACAAAATGTATAGTATAAAGTATAATAGAATAGAGAATGAATAGGGTAACTGTGTCAAAGAGACAACATACCAACCAAAGAGCAGAAAACAGCTGAAGGCCACCAATGGGTCTTCAACACAATAAGGAAATTTAGCACCTTAATGCTTAATTCATCTGGCCTCTATAAAACAAAAATGTACACTAGACTAGTAGAATGGAATCAATGGATGCTATACTAAACTAAGAAACATACAAATAAATAAACACAAGACTAACAAAGGCTAGAGGTTTCCAACTTGGGATAGGCACAAAAATGTTGCAGGGTTAAAATGTTTTGTAAGATCTCAACCCTCATCCTATACCTCTGGACAATGTGGAGTAAAACAAGTTTAATGTTAGAATAGGTAACAAACAGAAGAAACTAAACTAAATGACAATGATCAACATACAACAAAAAGCAACCAATTGCAAGTATTACAAGTAAAGAGAAAAGGTACAAAGGGATCTATTTGACCCCATTGAATGAATATATGCCACTACAAGCATTATATCATCTATATATCTAAACACCAATATAAGACCACCTCATAGACAATAACTGTTTTGTGTCTTTAAATATCAGCTGTATTTGTACAAGGCTAGGAAACAAGGTGTATGCGAGCTTTTAGCGACACAAAACACATGTTTTTGCATTTATTTTCGATTTGAAATCCCTTGAAGCTCGTGTAGTAATACGATACAGTAATCACACATTCAACTGAAGATGGGTTCGCAAAAAAAAATCTTGAATGGTCAACAATAATACATTGCTCAAAGTGAATAATTATCTATTTTATCATAACAACTAAATTCAACAATAAAAACAAATAACAAAACATTGTCCAATTTCAAGCAGGAGTGTACGAGTTGTCCAACGATTCAGACTCGACATTCACTAAACATGCATGCTGAAATTGACATGGTTGTTTTTGTTACACAATCATACACATTCATGTTTTAAACTCAATAGTTGTCTTCATAGAAAAGACTGATTTTCTTGTGTGTATGTTATCAGAAAATTGGTGTGATTCTTATTGCTCTAAAGAAATGTTTGAAAACAAACAGAACATATAAAAGTAACCGTTAATTCCCAAATGATATGTTATTGAAATGTGACTGAAATACACATTCTGAGGTCATGCAGGTTCATGCAATACTCAGTCCAGCAGTGGGCGGAGCTTTTAAGCAATATCTGTATAGTATACAGATACAGCATAGCGATATCTGTTGGGCTGTATCTGTATAGTAGAACTTCAATTGCAGGATAAAAACATGTATCTGACATTTACTTAACAAAGAAAATGAAAAGAAATTTGTAATTATTGGCAAGAGTTCTGACTCAAAGGCAGACACAAAAATGTCTCCGCTGTGATTAAATAATTTAATGCTTTCTCCTCCCCTTTAATATCAGTCATTAAAAAATAAATTTTAAGTCATTAATCTATGTATTTATTTATATAAAGGAAAATATATTTTTGAAACATATCAAAAAAGGAAATTTGTACATTTACATATATTTTGTTGATGATGTTCTTAATATATATGTAATTTCAATATATGCTTGTAAAATCAATAGTTGTTCCAATTTATTCATTTTAGAGAATATTGCATTTTTGTGAATCTTGTTTATACATATATATATATAGTAGTCATTTTCTATTTATGTGAAAATTTTGTAGGATGTTTGCTCTTAATCAATTATTTTACATTTAACAGGTTATTATTTGAACTTGGAATTATTTTTTAATTATGGAATTTGCATAATTTCTTGTGCTTGAAATTTTTATATATTCCATGTTTATTCAATATTACAATGTTTTGAACGGTGCATAACACTTTCCATACAATGTATTTTGTATAGATAGTATTGTGCGCGGCACAGTGCATTCTTTTGAAAATGTGCTGTTTTCTTCTTAAGAGAAAGTGTTGTGCGCAGCACAGAACATTATGATAAAGAAATAGCATGGAATTTATTAAAAATTTCAAGCACAAGAAATTATGCAAATTCCATAATTAAAAATAATAGCCTGTTATTTTCTATTCAGGAACTATAATGTTATTTAAATGCATTTACAAGTTATTTGCATTTTTATTATTTCAGGGTAATTTCTTGTTTTTTTTTCTTATTTGAATTTCTACCTCATGACCATATCTACTACTAGATTTCAGTATATAACCTAAAATAAAATTTAATCATTTGCTTAAAATTTTGATATTTTATCAGTTCAGGTCAAGAAGAATTTATTTTCATCTAAAGTAACTTCTAAGTTCACATTAAAGAGATAAGTCTACAGGTATTTTGTAGTCAAGTGTTTTGCTCTTGATATATTTCAATTATTCTTATATTGTTGTATAATTATGATAGAAAAAAAATGTTATATGTTTATAAATGTTTAATATGAGATTGAAATATTCGAACCCGGTATAAGTAAATTTATATTTGAATATGTTGTGAATATATTTGAAATTAATATGAATATATATACAAGATTTTATTTGAATTCATTATAAATAAGTTTTTTTCATGTGTTATTATTTACTTATAAGTATTTTTTATACGACCGCAAAAATTTTAATTTTTCGTCGTATATTGCTATCACGTTGGCGTCGTCGTCTTGCGTCGTCTTGCGTCGTCCGAATACTTTTAGTTTTCGCACTTTAACTTTAGTAAAAGTGAATAGAAATCTATGAAATTTTAACACAAGGTTTATGACCACAAAAGGAAGGTTGGGATTGATTTTGGGAGTTTTGGTTCCAACAGTTTAGGAATTAGGGGCCAAAAAAGGGCCCAAATAAGCATTATTCTTGGTTTTCGTACAATTACTTTAGTAAAGTAAATAGAAATCAATGAAATTTATACACAAGGTTTATGAACACAAAAGGAAGCTTGGGATTGATTTTGGGAGTTTTGGTCCCAACAGTTTAGGAATTAGGGGCCAAAAAGGGGCCCAAATAAGCATTATTTTTGGTTTTCGCACCATAACTTTAGTATTAGTAAATAGAAATCTATGAAATTTGAACACAAGGTTTATGACCATAAAAGAAAGGTTGGGTTTGATTTTGGGAGGTTTGGTCCCAACAGTTTAGGAATAAGGGGCCCAAAGGGTCCAAAATTGAACTTTGTTTGATTTCATCAAAAATTGAATAATTGGGGTTCTTTGATATGCCGAATCTAACTGTGTATGTAGATTCTTAATTTTTGGTCCCGTTTTCAAATTGGTCTACATTAAGGTCAAAAGGGTCCAAAATTAAACTTAGTTTGATTTTAACAAAAATTGAATCCTTGGGGTTCTTTGATATGCTGAATCTAAAAATGTACTTAGATTTTTGATTATTGGCCCAGTTTTCAAGTTGGTCCAAATCGGGGTCCAAAATTAAACTTTGTTTGATTTCATCAAATATTGAATAATTGGGGTTCTTTCATATGCCAAATCTAACTGTAGATTCTTAATTTTTGGTCCGGTTTTCAAATTGGTCAACATTAAAGTCCAAAGGGTCCAAAATTAAACTAAGTTTGATTTTAACAAAAATTGAATTCTTGGGCATTTTTGATATGCTGAATCTAAACATATACTTAGATTTTTGATTATGGGCCCAGTTTTCAAGTTGGTTCAAATCAGGATCCAAAATTATATTAAGTATTGTGCAATAGCAAAAAATTTTCAATTGCACAGTATTCAGCAATAGCAAGAAATCTTCAATTGCACAGTATTGTGCAATAGCAAGCAATTTTCAATTGCACAGTATTGTGCAATAGCAAGAAATCTTCAATTGCACAGTATTGTGCAATAGCAAATATTTTCAATTGCACAGTATTGCGCAATATCAAGAAATATCTAATTGCACAATATTGTGAAATAGCAAGAAATTTTCAATTGGAGTTATCTTTCTTTGTCCAGAATAGTAGTTGAATCAACTTAAATCATTGTTTTATACAATATACAATGTATATTCACTTTTACTACCAACTGATAAATTAAAACAATCTTTACCATTCAGTGATAACAAGCACTTTATTTTACATTTTAATATTTTATGATGTATTTAAATGAGTAGTTATTGTTGCAAACTCCATTAGGAATTTGAATTGAGATCAGTTTTGGAAAAAGGGAAAGGGGGATGTGAAAAAAAATGGGGGGGGGGGGGGTAAATTTTTCTCATTTCAGATTTCATAAATAAAAAGAAAATTTCTTCAAACATTTTTTTTAGAGGATTAATATTCAACAGCATAGTGAATTGCTCAAAGGCAAAAAAAATATTTTAAGTTCATTAGACCACATTCATTCTGTGTCAGAAACCTATGCTGTGTCAACTATTTAATCACAATCCAAATTTAGAGCTGAATCCAGCTTAAATGTTGTGTCCATACTTGCCCCAACTGTTCAGGGTTCAACCTCTGCGGTCATATATAGCTGCGCCCTGCGGAGCATCTGGTCTACAAATCAATCTAAGATCTAGTAGGATAAGTCTTGTTTGCCAAGCACAATGTCAATTGCTCACAGATATTCTTGTTTGTTATTCTTAAATGTACAAAAAAGTCATGTCTTGCTATTGATGCATACTGTAGATACCAATTTTTGTGGGTTTTGTGGGTACAGGTGAACGAACCATGAATTCAAATGTTCTATGAATTACAAATTTTCTATAGGCTTTGTATGCAGAGATGGACAAGACATTGATATCAAATATCTTCAAAAATGCAATTTTTCCTCATTCTACGAAAAAATTGATAAACACGAAAACAAATGAATCAACAGTAGGTTTAATTTCCTGCTTAGAAATGGATCTCAAAAAGACTGACAAGTATTATCCCTTAATCACAGCCATAAATTTAATTGAATTGATTTATTAATTTAATATGTTGATTTAAAAAAAATATTATAAACAGCTCATGTATATGGATCTTAATGATGTAATCTTCATGACAAATAATGAATAACGTTAACAAACTTACCCAACAATGTAAACAGTAATTTTTGCTACATGATGCTAAAATGTACATGTTATGTATGACAATAAAAACAAATTGACCGATTTTTGACGAATTATGTTAAATTCCTTTCAAGAATAGCAGTAATGGATAATTTATTTAGATTTTGGACGAATCTCAAAATGGTTATTTTAAATAAATATGATAAGATTTAACAAATTTGATGCTAACTGCTGTAAATGATTATTTGACACCTGTGTTAAAGACATTCCTACCCTCATGTATTAATGCTATACATGTATAATAATACAACAGATATTTTTTCATACTAACAAATAAGCAATTCTGACAGAGTTATTAGTTTGCCTTAGTGTGTAAGGATATAAATATAATCAAAAAAATACATAGGGTTACTATTATTGACATATGATTTTGCTGTGTCGGTGTATTGTGTTGGAATGTGGTTGTATATTTACAAAAAAGTTGAAAATTTTTTTTTGTATCACATTTTTTTAGCTCACCTACCCCAAAGGGCCAAGTGAGCTTTTCTCATCACTTGGTGTCGGTCGTCCAAACTTGGCCACAATCATCATTGGGGTATATAGTTTAAAAATTGTGTCCGGTGACCCTGCCCGCGAACCAAGATGGCCACCATGGCTAAAAATAGTACATAGGGTAAAACGCAGTTTTTGACTCATATCTCTGAAACCAAAGCATTTAGAGCAAATCTGACAGGGTAAAATTGTTCACTAGGTCAAGATCTATCTGCCTAGAAATTTTCAGACCAATCAGGCAATCCGTTGTTGGCTAGCTAACCCTGAATTGGTAATTTTAAATAATTTTGCAGCTTGCGGTTATTATATTCAATATTATTTTAGATCGAGATAAACTGTAAACGGCAATAATGTACAGCAAAGTAAGACCTTCAAATAAATCAACATGACCAAAATGGGCAATTGAGCCGTAAAGGAGTTATTGTCCTTTATAGTCAATTTTAAACGATTTTCGTAAATTTTGTATATTTTTAAAATTTTAACGAAATATTTTCCTCTGTAACCACTAGGCCAAGTTCATTATAGATGAAAATAATTGTAAGCAGCAAGAATGTTCAGTTAAGTAAGATTTACTAACACATCACCATCACCAAAACACAATTTTGTCAAGAATCCATCTGTGTCCTTTGTTAAATATGCACATAGACCAAGGTGAGCGACTAAGGCTCTTTTGAGCCTCTAGTTTATTGTTTGTTAACCTTCTTCAAACAAATCTTCGGGTATATATTTAATGTCCATTTTACCATTTAATATATATAAATTATATCAGTTCAAGTATGAGCATATGAAATTCCCAAAAATTCAAACCAAATTAAGACAGAGAAATATGGGTACTAAGCAACCTCAACAGATCTTGTTCTGTTTTGAAATTTTATTCCAATTAAATGTGTTCTGTACTATGAGCAAAAATGGTTTTACAATTTTATATACATGATGATATATTTGTATTCAAGGAATATCTGTTCAAATAAGTAGGCAGCATATTTGTTTACAATATTTATTATGAAATGACTTTGTATATACATTTTGCTACATTTTATACATATATCTATGATATGTACTTTGTCTGAAATTTAGCCCTTCAATGTTAGATTTTCTTAAGCATTGTGCTAAATTTCAGAGGAAGTATATACAAATTATAGTATAATTGTAAACCCTGTATAACTTTAGGTTATCCAATGGAAAATAGAGCAGACAACAGCAGAAGGTCACCAACAGGTCATATATATATTTGTATATATCTGACTAATTTGAATTTAAAAAATATGTTTTTCCCTCAACAGAATTTGATCCCACACTTAATTGATTGAATATTTTAATGAGTTTATATTTTAAAAGGTTTGTCAATTAATCATGTTATGGCTTGTTCAATATTGTTTAGCTGACTCAAAGAGCAATTAGAATTAAGTTGTAACAAACGCTTTATTTATTTATCTGCTAATTTTAATATAACTGTTCTAAGCAGTAAATCAAATTGCTTTAATAGTTTTGATAAGATAACTTAGGTGACCTTTATCTCTAACTTACCGGTTTATATTTTTAAATGAATAGATGTTAAAATGATTACAAATCTCAAATAGTATTGTAAATTAGTCCAAACTACATTGTATTTCTTATGATGCTTTTGTTTAATTATATATATGTTTTTAAAGTGCTTTATTAAAAAGATTTTGGGAAACTTTTTAGTTATCTTACTTGCATTTATCTGAAATTGTTCCTGTTATTATTAGGTAAGGACCAAGACATCAAAAATAGAAATTAACCATTTGAATATTGTTTTATCAATATTATTCTTTAAGTAAAAGTGACCAATATTTAAACAAGTTATGGAAGAATAACTCTGATCTAATTCAATCCGATAATCATATTTCTAATTTTCTATTTTAAGATGGCACAACTACCGAACTTATTAATGGTACTTCTGAGATAATACACCAGAGTTACTCCTCTTAAATGACAGGTCTAGTGTATAATAGTCTAGACTTAGTCATTTAAGGGGTAAGTTTAGTCAAGAAAATATCTATGGCCTTAAAATTAATTAACACAGTTATGGTAAACTTAAATGGTTGTAAGAGGATTTATTTTGATAATGTTTCAATTTTGATCATTAATTACTTTTATTCTATCCTTTTATATCCTACATTAACAATATAAAATTAAAAACAGCTTAATAATTTTTTTATCATAATTGATAGTAGAGGGGCATAATGATTTCCGGTCAGTGCATCAGTTTGTTTGTTTCTCCGTCCTTCCATTCAGTCGTCTTTCTGCCCCTCTTCAGGTTATATTTTTGGTCAAGGTAGTTTTTGATGAAGTTGAAGTCCAATGAACTTTAAACTTAGTAATCATGTTCCCTATGACATGATCTTTCAAATTTTAATACCAAATTAGACCCAAATTTTATGGTCCATTTAACATAGAAAATGATTGTGGGAGTGAAACATTCATGTACTTTGCACACATTACTGGTTGTTATACAACCGCAAAAATTTTTGCGGTCGTATATATTGGTATCACGTTGTTGTCGTCGTCAGCGTCACCGAAGACAGATGGTTTCTGGATAATAACTTTGGTATAGGTATATAGAAATCAATAAAATTTTAACACAATGTTTATAACCACGAAAGAAAGCTTTGGAATGATTTTGGGGGTTATGGTCCCTAAGGTTTAGGACTAAGGGGCCCAAAACAAGCATTTATCTAGTGTCAGGACAACTTTAGTATAAGTAAATAGAAATCAATAAAATTTTAACACAATGTTTATAACCACAAAAGGAAGCTTTGGATTGATTTTGGGGGTTATGGTCCCTAAGGTTAAGGAATTAGGGGTCCAAAGGGGTCCAAAACAAGCATTTATCTAGTGTCAGGACAATAAGTTGTGTATAAATATTTCAATTGTTCTGAAATTGTACCACAATGTTTAATACCATAAGTAGAAGGTTGAGATATATTTTAAGGGTTATGGGGCAAACAGTCTAGGAATAAAGGGCAAAAAAGGGGCCAAAAACAAGCATTTTTGTAGTTTCAAGACAATAAATTGGAGTCATCTTTCTTTGTCGAGAATGGTTGTTCAATCACCTAAAACCAATACTTTATGAAATCTTCTTTGAAAATTGGAGTTATCTGTCTTTGTCCAAAATAGTAGTTCAATCAACTCAAGTGAATGCTATATACAATATACAATGCAATGTTCACTTTAATACCAACTGATAAATTAAATCAATCTTTACCATTCAGAGATTACAAGCACTTTGATTACCATTCTAGGGTTTTGCTCCTTTACAAGTGGAAAAATTGATTTTTTTTTTGTTTCTGTTCTCTTAACTTAAGTTTGTCTCAACTAAATTTAATGAAATGTGTATATAATGCTTATTACTTCTAAACTCAGTTCAATTTTTTGCAGCTTCACTTTAACAGTTCTAAAGTTATGTCCCTGTATAATGTTATATGCTAGCGGGGGCATCGTCTGTGTCCCTTTGGACACATTTCCCATTTATTTTTTTAGAAGTTACTATTAATTAATATTAATTTTAACCATGACTGTATGACATTTTATATTTTAATATTTTATGATATATTTAAATGAGTAGTTATGGTTGCAAACTCTATTAGTTTTGAATTGAGATCATTTTTGGAATAAGGGAAAGGGGGAGGTGAAAAAAATGTAAAATAGTTATCCCATTCGGACTTGGTGTGTCAGTGTAAGATCCCCCTCTGGCCTTTTTGGCGGGAATGTCAAATCCATTATAAAACTTATAATTAATTATATGGAAAAGACTATCTATCAAAATTTAAGTAGAAAAAAATCCAGTGTATATGCTTGGATTCGAACTCAAGACCTTTAACATATCTACCCATGACACATACCACTACACCAGGACGACAGGATACCAACATTCAGTAATTTAACATACTTGAAGGAAGCAAGATATATTTTATAAGTGGGACGAGTTGGCAGACCTTTTATAGAGGGGTTTAAATCCTTTTCGTTAATAAGTGAGTTGTCAGACTGATTGTTTAATTTGATTTTACACTTTTTCAAAAGTGGGGCGAGTCGGTAAACAAGAGTGGGACGTTTGTTTTTATATAAAGTGGCGATCTAGTGTGGGGCGAATTGAAATTGTTTCATATGTATTCACCATGTTCGGGGTCATAAAGGGTATACATTATATAGTAATATATAAAGTATTTTATAATGGTTGTGTGGCGTTATAAACTAGATTTTATGAATTGTAACTGGTTTTTCGTCTAGAACCTAAAACAGCTGGGATGTAAATTAGTTATTCCATTCGGACTTGGTGTGTCAATGTTAGATCACCCTGTGGTCTCTTGCCATCAGGGTGATCTTACACTGACACACCACATCCTCGTGGGATAACTATTACAGAAAAGAGTTCTCAAGTAGTATTTATGTACGGAAGCGTATTAGCGCCACACAATACGTTTCCGTATTTATGTGTCTTTAGGTTATATGCTCACATACCAGTAATTTTCGACTGGAATGCATTACCCATTTCCACTTTTTATTAAAAAGATTGGAAGCTGAAAGTAAATTCTACAAAATCAAAAGTTCTAATATTTTAATTCTAACGGCAAATCATTTCAAAACTTTTTTACTATCAACAAATTTTATATATTGAGACAGTTGATAAATATTGTTACCTTGGGATAACTTTAAAATGCAATGGTATATTTAACCTTGCCTCCAATTTATTGATGGAAAAGGCTAGAAAAGCTCTACTCAAAATAAAGAAACCTCTTAGTCTTAACAATTCATGTAGACTTTTAGAAAAACTTTTTGGTACAATGGTACTTCCAATTTTATTATATGGAAGTGAAATTTGGGTATTGAATCAATTCAAAAAAATATTGAGAATGAACCATATGAAAAGTTTCATATAAAATTTATAAAAGAAATTCTTGGGGTTCACTGTAAAACTTCCAACCATGCATGTCGCAGTGAGCTTAGTAGACTCCTCTTAAAAGCTAAAATTTTGTTGTCTTCCATGAAATTTTTAGATCATTTAATCTCATCTAACAAGATCTTAGCTCATGACATATTTATTCAAACAAGAGAAAACAACCTATGGACAAGTAATATGAAGAAATGTATCCAAAATCTGGGTTTCTCGTATTTAACATCTTTTAATGTACCTATAACTCCTATGCTTGCTCAAATAAAACAACGAATTCATGACCAAATTTTACAAGAACAGAATTCATATATTACAGAATCATCAAAATTATAATTTTTTCGACATTTTTGTTTTTCAAATAAACGTGCACACTATTTTGACCAAATGAATAATATGTTGAAAGATAGGGCACCTTTGGCAAAACTAAGGCTAAGTGCACACAATCTTGAAATTGAAAGAGGTAGATACATGCAAGTTTACAGAGAAGAAAGGTTGTGCAAATTATGTCATAATAAAAATATAGAAGACGAAAAACATTTTATCTTGCACTGCACAAAATAAGAACCACAAAGAAATGTTCTTATATCAAAATTGTCCAATTTTAAAGATTATGACAAACAATCCAAAACTGAGGATGAATATATCAAACTACTACTTAATAACAAGTGTAGAAAAACACTTAGATTATTATCATCTTTTATTAATCAAATATTTGAATAAAGGAAAAATGTCCTTTTAAATGAGTAATATGAACAATTTGAAGCTATAACATTCAATATACTTATGCCAGTAGTCTATTCTTATAAATTAACTTATATATATTGATATATTTATAACTGCACATTTCATTGTTCGAAATATGATCATGTCGATAGTCTTTTAACTGTGTATTAGGACTACCAGTTTCAATTTCAGTTTGAAAATCAAAGATTGTTGCTACATTTATAGGGTTTAAATGGCTTCAAGGATGTAAACAAATATCTATATGAATTTTAACCTCCCAGACTTGTTTTTTAGGCTTGATTAATGCCCGCGTCACACTGTCCCGATTTTTACGCCGATGGCAACACGATAATGGAAATTTTCAAAATCGGGACTGATCGTATCCAGATCGGGCTATTCGTAGTGCCATCTTTAACCATCGTAGAACCATCGGCCACTTTTTCTAGGCTTCGGGGACAACTTCGGGAAGGGTTCTAAATTTTTTAACATGTTAAAAAATCCCCGAAGGTGCGTCCGATGTTGAGGGTTCGTATTGAGTTCGTATCATCATCCTCACCATCGTAATGTCACCGGGAATGCATCTTTGCATATCGTATTGCATTCGTGTTTCCATCGTTTCCATCGGGCAGTTTTGACATTACGATGTCTACACGAATGAATCACGAAGATACTCGAAGGTCTTACGATGGCAACACGACTTCGTGAAGACCTCGTAATCCCGTCGTGTTGCCATCGAATAAAAGTACGAAGGCGACAAGATGGAGCTACGACGATAATAAATCCAGCTAAATGTAAGTTAATTTTCGCGCTAAAATACATTTAAAGTGCCATGCGCGATATGCACTGGTCAGTCTAATACGACAGTTAAGAAAGACGTTCACAAAACATGGAGCTCATATCATATGATTCTACGAGAACAAGAAAGGCGACAGCGTTGTTTCTATTAATTCAAATGCAAAGAGCAGCTATTACAGGCTCAGGATTTACTTTTACAAGTAAAATATTATTTTTTGTCAATTTTTTATATCAAGTAACATAATGAAAATCATAAACGCGCCTCGTACACCAACACTGCAGGTACACGTATAAAGGGAAACCAACTGTTTCTTCATTATTCTGATTTTTTATGTATCGTCTGAGTTGTTGTCACACGAATGTTTACTCCATTTTGTTTTCTATATGTCATATTTTGCCGCATTTGTTGCTTTCCCCACATCCTTCCTTTTGTCTATATTATTATGATATTCTCCTGGAAAGAGCTCTTTTTGAATAAAAGGGATCAACGAACCCATTACCTTACCTTTAAGATAGATCAGTAAACATGGGCATAATTATGGGTGATTATTCAGACTAGTGCACTCATTTTACAGTTCAAACAAGGCAATGCCGAGCGTGGCATCCCCTCGTATGTAACATATTGGGGACAAAAATGGACACTATATTTGTATATGACACATGCAGAAAATGGTAAATTGAATATGCATATTTGATACATAAACTATTTTTTTAGAAATCAACCAAAACATTCAGTAAATGGAAATACCTTTAATATTGTCTTTAGAACCAGCAGGTAAAAAAAATGAGCAACCAATTTCCTGTGTATTATGCTATTTCAAGGAGAAAAACAAATCAATCTGCATGACCTTGACCTTTGGCCTTGAACGTAAAAAATGTCAGATCATTACAAGGAGAAACAATATACCAAATGTGGTTAAAATCTTTTGAAGCATATTGGTTTTAGAGTGTCCATAAGGGTGATATTGCCTTGTATTACAACTGCCACTGTGACCTTGACCTTTGAACTTTAAAGTCAATAGCGCTTAAGATATTCTTTAGGAGTAACACCATACCAAGTTTTGAGCATTTTGGTTCTAGAGTGTCCATAACAATTTTATCTACACGTAACTTACATTTAGTAGGCGAGGGGATAATAAACTAAGTTTTATACTAATTAGACAAAAAGATCGATTTCCCGCCATGCATGGCAGACTTGTACGATATGTTGTCGAAATTCTGTTCGTATCTTTTAGACATCGTATGGCCATCGCCCCATCATCGTAATCCATCGTGTAGCCTTCGTAATCCATCGTGTAGCCTTCGTGATCCATCGTGTAGGTTTCGGCTGAGATATGAAGCTTTAATACCGCCTTCGGTTAACCTTCGTATGTCCTTCTTTTGCTATCGTATATAATTTCGGCACCATCGTATAGACTTCGTTATTCATCGTACTTGCTTCGGTCACTTTTTGGTATTTTAACGAGATCGGGACCAACTTCGTACGAACTTACAATTTTCGCATTCGGGTGTCCATCGTATATAAAAATCGGGACAGTGTGACGCGGGCATAAAGAGAATCTTTAACAAATAGTTTAATTATTTGAAACAAATCTGTCTCTTATTTTCTATAGATTATTGTTATTGTGACAGGTTTCCCTTTATTTTTTTATACTAAAATGTATTATAATGATAACAGGTTTCAGTGAGTACTTACTTTCAAGACCCATGGATCTCTATTGATTTGAACAGAGACATAAAATAATAATTGTATAAATCTCTCTGATTTGATTAAGTACTTTCTTTGAAGCTGTATAATGTTATAACATGAAAGATTAAAAAATAATCTAGATGTATTACGTATCTTAGGACACAAGCTTTCATCATGACTAGCATTGAAACAGCAACACTTTAAAGACAAAAATCAAAGAAACACCATAGGTCATAACCACAGGCACTTGTTTAAAAAAAATTATATATTAAAGTTCTAGGAGATTTTTTTTCAGACAAGTGTATGTGGTCATAACATGAGTTGCAATCGGTATTGATTTGCTGATTTCCGGTAGAAGAAATGGATTTCGGGGTCCATTGTCAATTTACTCTTCTTTATAGTGAGAGGTGATTTTGATGTTGAAAACCAAAGTCTGCTGACAAATAATATCAAATGATGGAAAATACTAAATTTTGAAGAAAAAAATATACTGTCATTTGCTGCTATGTCTTTTGACCAAGAGATTTTGAAATCAAAACATTTGATGGTAGAGTATGAATAAGGGTTCATAAGATATTTTCTTAGAGATAAACCTCCACATAATTTCAATCTTTTTTATTGGTATACTTTGACCTCAATCTTGACATACGTGACCCCAAAATTATTGCAACATTTTTTAACCCCAAGGCATATTGTTTAATAAATATTGTCAAAATAATAGTTTAGAGGTATCGTGACCTCGACCATGGCATACTGACAAAACAAATTATAGGGTCTTGTATTTTAACTAGGATCAGTTCGAAGTAGCTTTAGTTAGGGTTTGATTATTGATTCAATGATATAACAGTAACTATTTTCCCCAACATTTCCATTTATCAACTGGTGATCTCAATTCAAAAACAGTTTTGTTCATCAAGTGGGCATGCAGTTAGGTAAATTCGACATATCAATCAAAAGAAAACAACCCAAAAGCAAGGACGTATATTAGTTGCTAAGATTTCATAAAATAATAGCTGCAGTGACCTTGAACTTTTATGTACCGAGCTGCCTATCACAATGACATTCTCAATCCACATATGGTAAATAAATAGTTTAAATAGCTCTAAAGATTTTGTCCGAAACTAGAATATTATGTTGGCGTCTAGGACACAGTTATCATTACTGCAAGCTGAGTTCTAATTGATCGCAACTCGGCTAAAGTTAATTCATTCCTTTCGCGGCACACCAGTTCTGGTAGTCCATACGCAGTTTCCATTTGCATTATTGGAATGGTCGCCATGTGACGTCTCTGAATTCTACAGATGATTAAATATATAGTTTCCTTATTCAGGAATTGTATCACTATTCAAATACTTATTCGTGATAATAGACCTTAAGCTTTGTATTTATTCTAACTCTTCAATCATCGGGGAGTTATTTCCCTACACTAGTGTTTGATATTAAATTCAGAATGCCTCTTTTAACGAATTTCCAAAAAGGAGAATCCATCTCGAATAGCACTGTTAAGCATAAATGTGCTATGTCAATTGCCAGTCTCCACTTGAACAATCTTTATGTTAACCTCCATACTAACAGGCTGGAATCCTGTACCAGTCTACGCTTCGGAAAGGCCGAAACCCCAGTGCTGGCTTGAACGGCTATGCAATTTATATTCCAACAAACTTCTATTTCCAGTAAACATATAGTCATGGAACTATAATTTGCCGCTATTTATTCTTGTCAATCTAAAATCAAATATAAAGGTGGTGTAAGATTGTTGACATTTACAACAGTGTTATGGTAATATAACTGTCTTGTGACATAATAAACATCAATTAGAACTTGCTTACCTTTTTGATTGATAGTAGAAAAAAATAATTTAACTAAACGTCTTAAACATGTTTCGAATTTTGACATTTCATAATGATTACTTAAAAATAACTTCTACTTTTTTCGCTAAGATATCGATTTATTTAGGTTTCGTTTCCTCAATGCAAATGGGAATTTGTAAATTTCGTGTGTCCCGAAGCGCTCGAAAAATAATAATACATCTCAATAACTTCCCAATAGAAATAAGTTTTGAAAAGTATGCTACCGTGCAATAATGTCAGTATCAAATCACTGACTACTGACGTTTTTTCTTTGCCAGACTTCCTTGTAAATATCGAGCTGAGACTTGATAGCAGTGTGAATTATTAACACATTCTTGTATCTTTTCCCCAATTTACCAATCTAATTATTGAAGATGTAGATATCTGGTTTCGTTATCCTCATATAAAGAATTATGTTTAACGAGCTCACGAGTAGATTTGAATTTTGGTCAGATTGTCACTTTTTTGGAATTTTGGGTCCTCAATGCTCTTAAACTTTGTACTTGTTTGGCGTCATAAGTTTTTTGATCTGAGCGTCACTGATGTGTCTTATGTAGACGCGTATTAGATTATAATCCTGATACCTTTGATAACTATTTAGTTATGTCTAAATAATGGTCTCGCCGGGACGGTTCCATTGAAATGACAGAGTTCTGCACTCTGATCAGGCTTTCCAGCAGTTTTTAAAGCTTGGGCCGTGAAAAGAATTATCTTCATATGGAGTATACAATGTATATCTTACAGCTGATACGATATTCCAGGTCTTACGTTTCAGCCTATCATGATTTCCATGCTCACAAAATGCTATGAAACCAAGAGTTCCAAGTGGTGAACTTGAATCATCCTTTCGAATATTTTACGGACGCCATCATGTGTTGACCTTTACGGAATATCTAGTATGAAATTCAAAACAGTGTAGCTGTGGCCATTGATTGACCCATCAAAATCATCCATTGACTGGGACAATTTACGTGAACGTTTGTCTGTAACAACCACTGTTCATGACGTACCTACGATAGACATTTAAACTGTGGGGTCAACAAAGGTTTCTTAACGCCTTTAATTATAAAATAATTCGAAAAATTAATCAGGAATAACCTTTGTGTTTTGATTTATATAATTGATATAAATCAAAATATCGTGTTATTTCTGATTAATTTTTCGAATTACTTTATTTAGGTGTTGAGAACCTTTGGTGACCCCATAGTTTAAGTGTCTTTAAAAAGTACATAGTGAGCATTTGTCGTTACATACAAACGTTCACCTAAATTGTCCCAGTCAATGAATGATTTTAATGTGTCAATCAATGGCCACAGCTACACTGTTTTGAATTTCATACTATATTTAACAGATGTCGACGGATATTTTCCAATCGTCGCAGCCCTCTTTCCCCGAATGTGACCTACCGAATTTATAACAGATTAAAGGCAACTTTACTTTAGTTACTGTTTTTTTTTTTTTTTTTTTTTTTTTATCTACTGTACAAACAAATGAGGCTCCTTGCGACCACTCAGTGTCAAACTGCAACATGTCTATTTAAGAAATGTTTGAATATTTTTTGATCAACAAAATGATCATGATTTGCGTATGTTTAAACATATTATTATCCTTAATACCTTCCATTACATATAGCCTGAATATATATGGCATATTGGCACAAATGAAGAATTAGATGTTAATAAGTCTATATATGATATAGTTAGAAGTTCATAGAATATCAACTATGTTAAATGAGGGTACATTAATCAAGACGCAAACAATATGAGGAAATACATGTAAATTGGTATTCTCATTAAAATAGTCGATTGAAAAACAAAAGGTGTTCCTGGGGACACTCCAGAATACAAGGATGACAATTTGTTTTCGTATGCAAACACCTAAATTTATAAGGTGATCAACCTTCTTGTAGTGAGTTCTTGATGTCATGTTTATATTTTTTAATATACGTTGAAATAGTAATAAATCATGATCTAAAATAACGATTATAAGTCAACCGTGAAATTTTCAAGAGGGAATTAATATTGCCTCCACCGACACTGACTCTGACTGCGTTAATGTGAACTATAACAAACATATAAATATATACAATAGTATAAGATTATTTAATCTTATTGTATGAGAAAGGCTATGTACAAATTTTGCTATTGGATTATCCGTTCTAAATACAGGTGTACTATTTTATGTTTAAAAGAAAATACTACTTTGAATTGAACAGAATTATACCAATAAAGCCTGTGTTCACTTATGTATGCTTGACACTGCCTGAGAAGAAAGGGTAGAAATGAAGCATTCATTGAGGCACTGTTCAATTATGTGTGTAAACAATTACCTTAACGCATATAACTACCTGGTTCTTTGAATTAATATTTTGATCATAAAGATTTCCTTGTTCACGTGTAACATATGCAAAATGCACCTGTCATTTTGTTTCAAATTTGTAATTAATATTCTAATGAGGTTGCTTTTGATCTCGCATATTTAAAACGATATCTATTTGGTGTCTTATATATATGTAGAAATACATATCTATATATAACTTCAATCGAACAGTTTTTCCAGTAATGAAATAATTAAAATATATGAATGTGAAAACCGTGAAAAATAAAGTGGATGAAGCCATCATATGATGAATCATTTAGATCGATACACTTGAACCTTGCGTGCATCTCTGAAAGATTTTACAAATGCGCGTCTGGCTTTCAGATTAAATTCTTGTTCATAGTGATTCCTAGCATGTGTATTGGACTAGATAAAGATTGAGATAAATAATGTAAATGTTCTACCAGTTTCTAATAAACAAAGATTAGACGTTACTCGGGTATACATAAAAGTAAACCGAGTAGATTTATTGAACACTAAAAACGTGATCTCCGATCTTTATTAAAAATATCCAAATAGAAATTTACAGCTTTATATATATGTTATCAGCACTTGTGTCAAAAATATGAATGAATGAATGTGAACAGAAGATCGTTCAATCTTCACTGACAATTATTATTTAATTTACGGTTGGATTGATGTAGTATATACAATTTGACATGTAAATAACACCGTTTTTACCCACTGACACGGTTTTGGTCTTGTCAATAACGGGATATCAAAGAATTGGATAACGAGACTAAATTTAGTGTGGATTTCTGTATTGTTAACTATGTGACATTTAAACACTTACAAAGGATTTCAAGCTATTAATGAATCTTACTTAAGGATGTACATTAACAAATAGTATTTTCGTTTACTATTTTTCTCATGTGAAAAATTAGATTTACTTGAAATGGGTAGTTTGAACAGTTGTGGTGCTTTCTGGGCGTTTACATCATTTTTAGCCGCACTTAGTGCTGCAGTGGGATTTTATTTACCATATTGGTTGCAGGGATCTTTACAAGGAACAACTGTTTATTTTGGTGTTTTTCGACGATGTAATTACCCACATATTGCCTCTGGTAGTCTGACGCCTGTTATTGTTAACGAATGTGGTAGATATGCCACTTTTGACGATATTCCTAGCTTATCATGGAAAATAGCCACCATAACAATTGGAGTTGGGTGCGGAATAGCCTTGTTGGTATCGTTTGTTGCCATTTTGGCTGTATGTATTGATGGTGTAATGTCCCCAACGGTTGCAAGATCAGCTGGAATTTTTCAATTTTGTGCAGGTAAATAAAAAAATGCAAACAGTATTAAAGCCTGCAATTATGAATTTCAGAGAACTAAAACGACGTTTTAGATTAGTCGTTTTAGGTTACGTATCAATTAACGTTGCTGCAATAACGAATTGGGCGAACATATTTCTTTTCCTCTTATTTTTTTCATGTTTTATTTTTTTTTTTGTAGGTTACGTATTGACAATTTACTATGATTTGACCTAAAATAATCTCCGTTAACACTTTCTTGCAAAAATCAATATTGTCACAAACATCTGTGTCTGTTGTGAGTCATAAAATGTCATTATTTCTCTATTTTGGAGAGACAGTCGATAAGGACATAAAATTGTAACATTTAGCATCATTATAACATAAATTACGTTAATAACTAAATGAAGTTAATGCAGCGATCAACGGATGTTGATGTTATGGAGCGGCTCCTTCGTAATGAATTACTGGAAAGATCTACACACGATAGAAGGTTGATACTTGTGGGGGTTCCACCTTGGGTATATGTATTGAAATAGTAAAGCAAGTGTAGCCGTTATAAGATATTTGATAGGCGGATTATACAGTCTGTTTTGAGGGTCTGCTAGTGCAGACCCTAAACTTTTGGTATGTGTTAGCACGAATAATAGACAGTAATCCTTAAATGTGACACGGCTATCTATGTTGACCGTATTCGTAATAGGTGGACAATCAGCTAAATGAAATTTGGACAGGGACGGAAATACTATTCCACATGTCAATGTTCAGTTACCGTGAGTGGGAATTTCACGGGAAAGATACAACCAGACAAATTACACCGAATAAAAGACTGCATATACATAAAACGTTTGGTGACTGTGAGGCTGTACTAGGTATTTTCATCCTTGTCCTTTGACGGATAGTTGCCTCATTGCCCAATCATGCAAAAGCTCATTATTTTCATATTCTTTATTGTATTACATATTGCCCCGAGTGGTTTTTCGTTGTACCGTTTCCTCTCATAATAACCAATACACAAAAAAATGTCAAAAAGAATTTGTCTTTTTACAGAAATATAAAAGATGAATACGACATAACTTGAGTACTATTGAATTGTACCCTTCAAAATATTATTTTTTTCTTTTTATGAAAATATATAACACAACGTGTCACTAATTTTTTTCACTAAATATACTTTTAAACTTTGAAGTTGGTTATATCATAAACGAATGCTCGGTTTAACTAATTTAAGCAGTATTATTCAATTTATGACCCATTAAACTTTCACGCAGCAATTTTTACTTTAAAAGTAGGTATAAAATATTTTTGTTATATCATAAATTTTTGTACACAAAAAAGCGACAAAAAGTATTTTAAGCATGGGTGGAAAATTAATAGAAATACAAACGAGATTTAAAAAATGGCTTTTCTTCACTGCATTATGTTTGTTCTGATTATAGAAATTTGAAATAGTTAAGTAATAATACCACGATGAAAAAAAATATCACACAATTATCAGCGGAAAAAAACTTGTTTTCCTTCTAACATAGAAATCCAAGAAAATATCAACACGGACAGTTCCTTAACAAATGGCAAATCAAAAACTGAAAAAAAAACATCAGACGAATTGAAAACAACGGTAATTGTCCTGACTTGATACAAACTTTTCCCAGTTATCGTGGTTCTATTTGTTAATATTATCATCTATTATACTGGTAATCGATTCAATAATTTTATAATGATTTTCCATGCAATAAATCCGAACTATTATAATTTACTGCAGATTTTTGTTTAATATAAATTAACCCTTTTAAGTTGGTACCTACTAATAAAATCTCGTTTCAAATCCGAAGTTGGTTACACAAGCAAGACATTACTAGTTAATTTACAGTCTGACAGTTTCTCATACAGTTCATGTAAAAAGGGGTTGCTGATTTGACGAATCTCACTGTTTTGTTATTTGTTAGAGCTAACGTACTATTTAAAATGTAACTTAAATCATAACTATTTAAAATTTAATTAATCTCTCTTTTCTCTGTGGCAATTACCGGTTCTAATGTCTTATCAAACAAAATTAGAATATACAAACAAAGAAGAAAATATTTACACGACTTGATTGTACCACCCAGGCTGAATCGTTCCGGAACTGTTAAATTCCAACTAGTAAAACAGATTCGGAAACCTTTTCAACTTTTGAGATATGTTTTGTACGTATGGATTTCTGTATGTGGCGTCTGCTTGATAGATGGTCACGAATGCATATAAAATCTAAGACAGGGTAATGATAAAGAGAAAAAAACAGCATCGCGTGATGAAAGATTTCACAACTTCAAAATTAAAGATCACTATCTTTATATTTTGCATTTGAACAATCAAACGCTTCACTGTTTATTTACTATCAGCCTTGCGTTTCCCATGCACACCAATATGCTTTTTTATCACCAGTTCAGATACTTTACATATTCTTGTTAAACTGAAGTAATTTAAGGTCATTTAATCAAAACAGAAGTCTAGTCAAAAGAAACTTAAGTATTCTAAAGGATGATTTATTTCTTCCTTTAAACGGAACATGTCATTTGATATGGAGATCGTCTCATTTGAGTTTGCCCTTACTTAATCTTGAATGTTTCATCTTATCTAAAATATGTCCTCTTCTATAATACAAAAGGTTTGAAATGTATACAAAATATTTAACTGAATACACAGTATACTTATCCAATGATTATATCATAATTCATATCTCAGTTCATCTAAATGTTTGGGTTTAAATATACGTAGCTCCAAGCCAAGGCATGTACAGTTTCAATATAGAAAGAGACTGTACTATTTCTCTAATAATGACATTGTCTGCCAATGTAGTAGTGTTTTTTAGCGGATTGAAATATTGCATATGATAGAGGTCATATTCTATTTGGTATATAGATAATTCCACGAAGCACTCTTAGATGCACACACTTTCCTTTTTTCAGTAAATAAGAAAAACATCCCACGGGTCTTAAAACAGAGTTCAATGATAATGTGGCTGTGAAGTATAGAATTATGTTTTTTTTATGCAATTTAAGAAAAAGACCATATAAACTGGCACAGTTACAATGGGCTAATTGTGGTTGTGTATCACAGCAAACCAAGTTTAAGTTATATTTCATAGCCATTTCACTTCATCCTACATATTTTGGTGACCTACCATGGTAAACCCTTTTGACAGAAAAATCACAAATGATAACCGATGTAGGAAACTATCAAAGGAACACTGACGCATGGTGAATTCTTCGGCAAAAAAAAATCCCAATTGATAACCGGTGTAGGAAACTATTAATGTCTTCCTACAATAGAATAACCTATGACAGAAACATCATATTCTGTGGATTCGTTTATTTTCGTGGTTACCAATTTCGTGGATTGAGAAAAGCTTGCTTTTTCGTGGATATTTGATTTCGTGGATTTACCAAAGTCTGCATACAATTAACCTTACAGAAAATGTGAAGTTCGTTCAACATTTAAATTTGTAGATAACCTGAACCTACGATTTCCACGAAATTGGTATCCGGCAAATGGTTATGAATCCGCAGACATTTGATGTATTTATCATAACTTCCATTTTCATTGTTCGGCTGCATGCAAACAATGTAGGTAGTCGAACAATGAAATTTGTAGCTGTGATAAATAAAAGTTTATCGGCACATTGTTGAGTTTAACTATAGACCAAATTTGTAATTGTTTTCAAATACAGCCCAAATTATCTTCAACTGATTGTTGACTTTTATATCTTGACTATCTACAAGGAAAAATATTTTTAAACTATGACATGGAAATATTATTTTACCAGATATACTACTGATCACTACTGATATACAAAACATGGTCAAATCAGGTCTTCCATCTATAAATGATTGTCATGAAAGACAAAAGTTATCAGATTTTCTGGCATAGCGTAAACCCTCAAATACAAAATTATTGTCTATTGTTAAAAAATCAAAACGAAAAACGCCTATAATTGCACCAAAGAGAAGTCAACACATTTCATATATTCATGTACATGTATATATTTATATGCAGTCAACATGTCAATGTAAACGTAAAATTATGTAAAGGTATTGCTAAGTGTAAAACAATATCTACCATCTGAGCCTTCAAAATGACAATCATTTTTACTATTTTGCTCATTCATGCTAATTTCTTTTAATAGTTGACATTTGTCAAAATAAGACCACAGAATTGTTAAAAATGTTTTTGAATTGAGGAAAATCATAAAAAGGTTGTATTGACGTACCCCTACCTACTAGTATATGATATATCATTTTTATCTCCCTATAGCCCTATAGCAGTTTGGATAGTTTATACGAAAGGAAAAATGTAAGTTTATGAGACACATGTTTGAAGTCCCATAAAAGAAACCGTATTTTGTAGTTTAGGCGTGTACATCATCCCTGTCATATCTTATATCATATTTTTCTTTATTTTTCTAGCGATATTTTGGTTACTTCGATTGAAGAACTAACATAAACGTCCAATTTATAATAACAAATTGGTTGGTTTAATGTAAACACGTAGTTATTTTGTTTCAATTCCGAACTCAATTGAGACCTTTCAGCGGCCGGGTTAGATTACATGAAACTGTAACAACGGAGGTCCATGATTCATAGATTCTAAAGCTATTTATTGTTATCTAAATATTAAAACAGGTTTGTTGGTATTTTAATGTCTATTTACAATATAATTACATGTGTACCTACGAGGTCAAATTGTACCAAATATAAAAGAAAGGAAAATTGACAGACAAGCCCTTTAAACGACTTACACTGAAATCAATAAATTTTTGTTGTTGAAAACAAGTTTTACGAGGTAAATATTGGAGGTCTTTTCCATAAGAAAAAAATAGGTGACATTTTCTATTATTTGCACCTGTAAGGTTGATGTTATTAATTTTTTCAAATTATTTATTTAAATATTTTCTAATTGTATAATCTTTTATAAAACTGTGTCGTTTAAATTTACAGTCATTTGTCAAGGGCATTTAAAGTGTCAATGTGGCCTTTTTCTGTGACCTAATAAAATATTTCCTTTTATAACAAAGAACTTTCCCTCCAAAGAAAGATCTTGTTTTCACAACACGATCCTTAACTGGTGTCCTTTATTTATGATACCGGTCTCTTATGCTAACATTATCATTCCGATAATCTTTTTCAGGACTTCTGATTGGAGGTGGCGTTGCACTCTATCCCAATGGTTGGGACAGTCCAGAAGTAAACCAAGCCTGTGGCAACCGTTCTGATGCATATGTCATGGGTAAATATTGACACAAATATGCAATGCCAGCAAACCAGGATTTGTCTTCATTGTTATATAAATATAGCTCATTGGGTTGTTTTTGACAAATCTGTCCCTTCAATACTGATTTTGCACTTTTTGGCAGTCCTTGGCTATTATTTCGAAAATTATATGAGCTAGCTTTAAAGTATAATGCAAAAAGTAATTAGCATGGCGAGATCGAGATTTTGACTGTTATCTTTAAAATTATAGTTAAGATATAAATGTAAATTGCAAAAATGATCAGCGCATTACGATATATATATATATACCCTGCAAATTTCAGGAAAATCCAACTTCTTGTTTTATTGCCCCTGAAATATCAGTTTTTTAACCATTTTAGCAGATTCTTGTTGTTATCGTTAACACTATATGAGCTTTGTTAAACGTTTTATCAAAAATATCAAGGATAACGAGTTTGTGTATAATAGAAAGGATCTCATTAGCTGACTTGCCATTTTTAGAACCAGATGAGCGATACAGGCACAGGTGTGCCTCTTTGTTTTTTCCGGTAGTGAAACATAACCAGGGCCGTAACTAGCCTCTTTAAATAGTGAGGCAAAATATATTCGCCGAGCGGATCGAGGCGAAAAAATTTTGACGAGGGTCGCTTATTTAATGTCCCCCAGAAGCTCTGAGATAATAAACGCAAAATCGTGCATTCTGAGCGTTTCCCGGACTCTTTCTTACATTAAAACGACTAACGCAATTAATGTTTGTATAGCTATATTTTCGACAATATTCTGGTCTCAAAGCAAAAACATAGATTCATTGTAATTTAAGACTGTTAGGTTTTAGAGACAATATTAAAAGACCGATATGTAGGATAAAACAAAAATCGTAATTCTCATAATCATTAATACCGGATCTGTCTGTTCTTGTCTTGTATTTTGCTTAGACTTTGGTGATATCTTTCATGACTAGATATAATATCGTGATAGTGCAGTATTGTACTTTAAGTACTAGTACCGCTTAAGTCGAAACTAGGGACCATCTTGATATTGTTTTAATAACGTATGATTCTTTTTTTTGTTGAAGACCCTCCAGCAGCTTTCAAGATGAAAAACAGGAATAAAAACTTTGACCATTGTTCATTTTTATTTTTCTATGGATTGACTTTGTGTACGATTGGGTCCCGTGCACTTCATATTCATTTATTTAATTTTCTGTTAAAGGGTCTGAACACGACTTAATGCAATTAACCCTACAATGTAAAAGGTCATATTAAATGATATGGCAATACGTTGTTGTTTTTTTTAAATGAAATGGCAATACGTTGTTGTTTTTTTTTCCAAATGATTTGATACCGGGAAATTGGTGACCTTACTTTGATTTAAACCATGTCAGCTCGTGATCTAGTTTTAGTTACAAAATAAGCCAGTTTTGTATAATTCTCCATGCAGAAAGAACCGTTTTATTCTGTGTCCATCGTAGCCTCGTATATTCTTAAAATATTTTCTCGCACAATGTCTAAACATCGGTGGACATGCAACATAGCTATAAAACCACACAAATGAAAATCAACACTCAGACTATAATCATAAAGTGGGACTATGCATGAACAAAAAACAAACCCGGGACACAGAAGTATAAACAATAGACTATCAACTCTGAAAACTAAAAGTAAAAAAAAAATATGGATCACAAAAAACTTGCAGAGGCGACACCAGAGAGTGAAGAGAACTTGCAAGACACTTTCCGTGAAAACAATTTCAAATGACGACAATCTTTTGTCTCATTTTTTTTTTTTTTTTTTTTTTGTTGGAAATTTTTAACATGAGGCATTTGCCTCATTTGCCTCAATGTAGTTACGGCCCTGATAACATATTGCTAGGTTTGTTCTCAAACTGCTATAAGACATGTGTTATAATAGTAGTCTCATATCTGTTGTATGTTTTTAAAATTTTGATAATTATGCATAAAAGAGTTATTAAAATAGATAAAAAAAAGTCAAATATATGGCAATCTTCTGGAATAATGAGAGTGTACTGACCATCTGAATGAAATACAGATCTATCACGTGATTCACTTTCACGTCTAATCGTTAATGTGACTGCCATAACGAAACCACATTTCTTCATATTTTAACATGTATGCATAATTTGACGGTAATTAGAATTTTCGTTTAATTATGTTGTTGATTTTAAAGAACTTATTGACCTGCATCTTACGATCGAAAAATGATAAATGTAGCGTTTAGAAATTCATTCGAGAAAAGGACGATTAGAACGAAGTTTTAAAATCAAGCAGTAAATATGCTTTGAAGTTACAATTTTCTCCAAGAATTGAATCAATTCAAACGAATCAGAGTTTCAATATGGTTCAGAGTGGTCTAAATTCTTACATAATTTCATAAGAATTTGCAGTTTCCGTTTCAATAGCAAACATATAAATTGTGTTTCATTCCTATTTTGCTTCGTTTTACAGTTTACATAAATTTTGAAGTGTCAACTTCCAATCAGTAAATTGAATAATCTTCAGAGATTTAAAAGTAATTTCTGTCTTCATGTAAGTCCAAATGATTTTTCATGTTTACTGATTTATAATATGCCTACAAGCTAGGTTACATATTAAAGAAGGAAACTATAAATCATAGAGATTATTAAGTTTCCAACTATATTCCATCTTCAATTAAAATGATACGCCAAAAAGATCATCTTGTGTCTGATGAGTCTCCTAACTAACTTACAGATTCTGTTTATGATAGAAATAATAAAAAAGATCAACGTACTTTAAGATTAAGTGTTTTGATACTGAAATCTAAATGATAAGCTTTAAACGTATGACTTTGCAAGAGTTAAAAGTGGCTGAATCCATTTTCACACAGATTCTTCCAGTGCTGAACACATTGAATTTGAAGTTGACATAAAATATATTTCATTCATTTCAGGTGATTGCAAGTTTTACTGGTCATTTTATCTAACAGCAGCAGGTGCAGGAATAACAATACTGTGGTCACTCATATCTTGTCATGCTTCTCATAAGAAACGTAGTGGACCAGTGCCTTATACAGATATTTGATATGTATCTCAATGCATTCGTTGCATGAACATGACATAATAAGACAAGCTGAAGTTTGGAGGATGGATTTTATATACATGAACCTGTAACGACCGACCGTATGTAAAATCGCAAAAGCGAAAGGTGCAAGCTGATGTCAAAAACATTTTTCACTATCCAAATTGACATTTTATCAAACAGAAGATCAAGCTTCAATTCTAGCTTCGTTTATGGGTGCAATAGTTAAGTGTATATTTTCTAAATCGGTGACAGTATTAATATATGATTACCAATTATATCTGCTATTATTGCTAGCAATTTTAAGATAGTATTTCATTACACGCCTTTTGTCTGAACACATAACTAATGATTACCCGGGAATGTATACTGGATAATTTATTATGCACAGACTCGGATGTCTTTCTTATATCATCCTCTAATTAAAAAAAAAATTAATAACCGCTGAGAAACTAAATAAGGTCGATGTCATTGCTGATGGAAGTAAGTCATCCCCAAATAACCACTATCCATACAGTCAACACTTTTTTGACGGCATAAAAAAACTGTTAACAGAACTTTTAATTTTTCAAAATACATGTACATACGATTTTCTACCCCCAGAATAGATTACCGTAAGTAGCGGTATTTGACAAAACCTTTCGGACTTGTGGGTCCTCTAATGATCTTCAACTTCGTATTTTATTCAATCCTTTTATTTGTTTTCATTCGAGCGCCAGTGATGCGTCTTCTGTGGACGAAACGAGCGTCCAGCGAACACATTTTTGAATCCTGGCGCGTCTGGCGTACTAAATTATAATCCTGGTACTTTTAATAACTGCTTTACCTTCATGAAAAGAAAAATAGTTCCTGAGTTATGTCCCTTAGTATGTAAATATATCCAAATGTAGTTATTTCATCAACCCATTCAGAAAAGAAAATTTAAAATCTAAAAAAATACCGAACTCCGATAATTCAAAACGGTAAGTCCCCAATAAAATGGCAAAATCAAAAGCTCAAACACATCAAACGAATTGACAACAACTGTCATATTCCTTACTTAGTACTGGCATTTTCTTACACAGAAAATGATAGATTAAACCTGGTTTTACAGCTAGTCAAACTTCTCACTTGTATGACTGTCGCATAAAATTCCATTACATTGACAACGGTGTGTGAACAAAATAAACAGACACTATTTTTTAAAGTAAAAATTTCAGAAATTTGGGTACAGCAGTCAACACCGTGCCATAATCTTAGTCACTATAAAAAAATATGTAACAAAACAACAAAAAAGGCAGAAGGACAAAGCACATTAGCATAAATGAAATACAAGAAAACAAATATTTTCAATAACGTATGTGCAGAGACACGATTTATGTAACAAAGACATATAGACAAAGAACGTTAAAAAAAATAAAAGACAAGAATAGAAAAATTTACCATAACACAATAGCACACAATAGCACAGTGAATAAAATAAACGGACACTATTTATTAAAGTAAAATTTTAAAAATTGGGGTACAGCAGTCAACACCGTGCCATAATCTTAATCCCTATAACAAACAAATATGTGACAAAACAAAAAAAAAAGCATAAGGACAAAGCACATTAGCATAATCGAAATACAAGAAAACAAATATTTTCAATAACACAATAACGGGATGTTAAAGTACAGAGCCACGACATATGTAACAAAGAAACCCTAAAAGACATATAGACAAAGAACGTTAGAAAAAATAAAAGACAAGAATACAAAATTTTACCATAACACAATAGCACAGTGAATAAAATAAACGGACACTATTTATTAAAGTAAAAATTTCAAAAATTGGGGTACAGCAGTCAACATGGTGCCATAATCTTAATCCCTATAACAAACAAATATGTGACAAAACAAAAAAAAAGCATAAGGACAAAGCACATTAGCATAATCGAAATACAAGAAAACAAATATTTTCAATAACACAATAACGGGATGTTAAAGTACAGAGCCACGACATATGTAACACAGAAACCCTAACAGACATATAGACAAAGAACGTTAGCAAAAATGAAAGACAAGAATACAAAAATTTACTAAAACACAATAACACAATGACGGGATGTATAAGTACATAAAATCCAGGTTAAAATAAAACCTGACGCAATCGCATTAAAATGAACGAGACTGGATGTACCGACAAGGTATGCGTCTCCTACTATGTATGCATAACCTACCATATCAAATCAACACTCTGTCAAAATGCCACTGTAGGTGTGGTACCGCCATTGATTTTCCCCTATTAGTCTTTGTTAAATTTGCACTTTTCAAAAAAAATGTGCAGAATTTATCCCTGTTTCAAATAAAGAAATACTTGGCATGAGTAAAGTTTTATCCTGTCCAGTTCTATAGAAAAAAATTCACATAACATTTCATTGAATATAAGAAAATAACCATCATTGGAAGTTAACCAATCAAATTTCTCCCCTTATTTTATATGTGTACAAGGTTTAGGCACCATGTAACCACAAAATTACAAAATTTTCTATCGAAATCCCAAATAAAAAATAATGGTGTTTTGAAATACCCAATACATATGTTTATGACACAGAAATTGTTTTACTGCAATAAAATGTAGGATTAATTACCTACAACTGTCAAATTCAAGGGAATATTTTTTTCGACCTACTTTCGTATACAACCGGATGTGACGTATCATGATTTGGTGGTATTACACCTAGAGAAGACATTTTTGTTCAATAAACTGAATGTAACTTTTTCCCTTTGTAATACTGGTTATTTCAAGCATTTCTCTTAAGTTTTGTCATAATCAGTTCAATAGTTTGAGAAAAATCTAGTATAATGAAAGACGAAATCTACAGCGATTCGAGCAAAATTTCTTCGACAAATCGAAACCAAGCCGCATCAAGATAGAATAGAGTGTGGACCAATAAATGATCAAATATCTATCTTATCTGCCTACAAACAGTTGAATATGATACACAAGATGATGTAAGGAAGATAAATACCACTAATGGACCTTTTTGTTTTCCTTATAAGGTCTCTTTTGGTCAATTTATACCCCTCATTTCCTCAAAATTTCAACTTTTCAGGCCAATAAATAAAAATCATGGGGTAACTGTCACTCAGTTATGGTAGAAATGTTATAAGAAATGAGTATAAATTGAAGCATTTTAGCAGAAAGAACAATCAATATAAAAGTTTACTGTCTCCAAGGAGGTTTCAATAAGTCCTTACGTAAAAAATAAATTTACGCCGCATTCCAAAGAGGGACATAAAAGGCTTCTCTATAAGTAAATAATTTGTCGTTACGGCATTAAAAATAATTTCATCTACTTATGACTATATATTTATTTAAGTATTTCCTAGGAAAATGTTCTATCATAGCAGAATAGAAGAAATAAGGAGAAAAAGCCCCCCCCCCCCCTTTAGTATGGCTTGTTCTGTCAACTGAATATTCATGGTAGAGTCCTATTTCAAGACAATTTCCTCATAAAATGTGTTTTAAAGACTCAATCCACTCAGAATATTTCATTTTTTGAACTATTTCACTTAAATAGCAAGAAATTTAGTCACAAGGTGAAATGTGCATGTACAGCTTCCCATAATAGGTGTAATACCACCATTGATTTTCCCCTATTAGTCTTTGTTAAATTTGCACTTTTCAAAAAAATGTGCAGAATTTATCCTTGTTTCAAATAAAGAAATACTTGGCATGAGTAAAGTTTTATCCTGTCCAGTTCTAAAGAAAAAAATTCACATAACATTTCATTGAATATAAGAAAATATTGATTGTTCTTTCTGCTAAAATGCTTCAATTTATACTCATTTCTTATAACATTTCTCCCCTTATTTTATCTGTGTACAAGGTTTAGTCCCCATGTAACCTCAAGATTACAAAATTTTCTATCGAAATCCCAAAATAAAAAATAATGGTGTTTTGAAATACCCAATACATATGTTTATGATACAGAAATTGTTTTACTGCAATAAAATGTAGGATTAATTACCTACAACTGTCAAATTCAAGGGAATATTTTTTTTCGACCTACTTTCGTATACAACCGGATTTGACGTACCATGATTTGGTGGTATTACACCTGTATGGACAAGATTTTATAATATATACAAAACGGTTAAACACCATAGACACTTTCTCAGTAAATTATACACACACTTCACTTCACAGAAAATATTCGTATGATAAAAATAATCAAAAAGCGATTAGTAAAATGTAAAATAACAAACATACAGAGCTTTACTGAAATTTCAAAACGTCAAGTCCCTAAGCAATTGCACATTCAAAAGCTCAAACATCAAACGAAATGAAAGCAACTGCCATATTCCTGACTTACGAATAATTTCAGATTCATTACACAAACAAAATCTATGCATATTTTGCCATAGTTTCACCACTAATAAAACAGGAACATGTTGCTAGTGGTTGTTGTTTGTTGATGTGGTTCATAAGAGTTTCTCGTTTCTCTTTTTTTTTATAAAGATTGGACAGATGGCTTTACAGTAGTCTTTTTTCGGGCCCTTAATAGTTTGTTGTTTTGGTGTGAGCTATTAAAGTCTCCGCGTTTAAGGCCGTACTTTGACCTATAATGGTTTACTTCTTACGAATTGTGTCTTGAATGGACAGTTGTCTCATATGCACTCATCTTCTTATATCTAGGAACACCCCAAGGTGTATCAACAACAGAACACAATTTATATGCGATGATAAATAATATGAGAGACTTTTAAATATGTTTTCACATAGTTTGAAAACATAACAAATCCCCCCCCCCCCCCCTGATCAGATAACATATTAACATCACAATGTTTCATTATTTATACTTGATAATCAAACTACGCACACCTATTTTTAACGCGCATTATGATTAACATATATCTATTTCTCAACATTATAATTCCATATTCTTGACTACCTGTTCCGATGGGAAAAAGAGCTATCCCGCATGTAAATATATATATTGTAAAGAAACTCCTGTGTCTGTACTACATGTAAGAGTAGAATTTGATATGAATTTAAATATTTTTAAAACAATACCAATTGATCCATAGGGGTTTATCTGAAATATTAGTATTTTATTATTTCTGACAATATAAAAAATGGAAATGTTTGCATATTTTTTAGAGACCAATAATGTTTAAACAGAATTTTTATTAATCAAATTGGAACATGTCTAAAAAAGAACACATAACTGATAAGGCAGATAATTGCTCTATAGGAAAAATCATAAATCCACGAAGATAACACAAATCAAGATTAAAACAGAAAAAATATATGATGGAATCGCACGATATCAATAAGGCGACAGCAGTTTATCATTGATATTGTCATATTTATTGATTGACTGTCTACAAAACTTTTAATTGTTCGAAATATTCAAGATGTTCTACCCCAGGAAAAAGATTACATTAACTCGTCAATCGATTAGTAAGAGACAAATCAAGGTAGCACACACAAACTTAGGGAATCGCATAACTTCATACAAAGGCCAAGACCGGGTGACAAGGTAATCGTCTGGAAAAAGATTGAACCCCGAGGGAAATTCAAAACGGAAAGTCCAGAATCAAATGGCGTTTACAAAAGCTCAAACACATTAAACAAATGAATAACAACTGTCATATTCCTGAAATATGTAGAAAAAGTGGATTTATACCTAGTTCTATAGGTAACCGAACCTCTCACATGTATGACAGTCGCATAAAATTCCATTATATTGACGACGATGTGTGAACAACACAAACAGATATACTAGATAAAAATGTAAAAATAGGGGTACAGATGTCAACATTGTGTTATAATCTTACTACTTTTCATCTATCTATCTTACTGATGATGACCATAAACTTATGTTTTGTCGATATCAGTCGTTCTACTTTCTCGAAACTCTGTTAGAAAATTTCTGTGTAATAAGCATACCTCTGTTTATGAAGTCCATAAAGTTTGAACATCACGGAGTAATGTATTAACTGAAATATGTTAACGGCTGAGAAATATTTGAAAGTGATATATATATATATAAATGATAGGACACGTTATGATCCATATGATTCACAATAGGAAATTCAACAATAGATAAATTAATCTAGAGTTAACCGTGACTCAGGGAGTTAAATCTTGGTCTTACTCTATCAACGGGGAGTTTTGTAATATATGTTACAAATCATTTTAGTATCACACCATTGACTTTTGAGCTGACGTAGTCTCAGTGGTTTACATCTTACCAGCAGTGGTGTCAACCAAATCTTTATGAATGAAAATAACACATTGCAAATTGTGTGCGACCGAAGCACTTTTTGGAGTTATCTTCATCAAGAAAAGTCATGTTTTTGAATAACCCTCGTTTGAAATCTTCAATCCATTCTAAAAATATCCCGATATAAATTGCACCTGCTATTTGTCATATTATCTTTAATTTCATGCTCAATTAGACATATGAGATGCAAGCATTCATCATAAACATTAGTGAAAGAATAGAGAAAAACGGTCTGACATGAATAGCAGATCCCCAGACTCTGATAATAACGAAGTTGTAGTTGTCAAAATATTTACATATTGCAGTATTTACTTTTCATTCTAAAACCATAAATCAAATCAGAGGAATACTATTTAGAAAAGTAATAATCAAAAACCTACATTAAAACGGCTTACATATAAGAACACTACTTATCTATCAACAATATCAAAAGCTACAACTCTGTGGGTAGTATCTTAAACTAATATTGAAGTTGTTCAGATCAGCTAATTTGAAATCAGAAGATGCATAATTGCCAATGAGACAACTTTTCACCAATAACTGTTATGACGTAGAAGTTAAATTCATCTTACTTTTAAGTATGTAAAAAGTAAAATGACAAAATTACGGAACTCCGAGGAAAATTCAAAAGAAAAGTCCTTATTAAATGGAAAAATCAAAAGCTCAAACACATCAAACGAATAAAATATCAGATGTAATGTATTGTTGACTGAGCGTCCTTAAAATTTCAGTTGCACGCGTCTCTTAATCGTATAAGCCTTTATGTATTTTAGTTTTCTCATTTTTTCACTTGTAATTTGAATGGAGTTAAAACTTTTTAGAATAATCATGGAGATATTTATCTTCTTCTTAGTTTTATAACATAGAACTTAAGGTACATTTCTTTTTGCATTTATACAAATTTTATTAAAAGAATAGATGTTGTCGCGGGAACCTAGTCTGAACATTGAATTTGCAGTTTTATGTCTAGTTGTCGAATTAGATATAACTAAAATATTAATAATTCCAGTGATAAATGCACATTGACTTCAAGTATAACATAAATGGAGGTTAATACATTAATCATATACATACTAGTATAATATTTAATTATTTGGCAAACACCTAGTTTCATCAATGCAGTCATTTTAGAATGAACTTTTCAAATGCGATGAGGAAGAAGATACAAAGGGTGTTATAACAATCATTAATAAGAAAATAGTCAATACCCTGGATAAAACCGACGGAAATACCAAAACACTAAAATAACAAAAATACCGAACTCCAAACGAAGTCCATAAGGGAATATCCTTTTTGAATGTGTTTGTAGATAGATGTTTTTTTTTGTGTTTTGTTAAATTGTTCCTTTTAAAATTGTTACACGATGATGACTGCTGTACCCATATCTTGACTATTTTATTTATTATGTCTGTTTAGTTCACGCATCATTGTAAATATAACGGAATTTGATGAGACTGTCATCAAAGTGAAATGTTTAACGCATTAAAATCAGGTTTAATCCATCATTTTCTACATTTGAAAATGCCTGTACCAAGTTAGGAAAATGACAGTTCTTGTCCATTCGTTTTTGATGTGTTTTGTCATTTGATTTTGCCATGTGATTATGGACTTTCCGATTGGATTTCCTCTGAGTTCAGTATTGTTGTGATTTTACTTTTTATCAAATGGAAAAATCAAAAACTCAAAGACATCAAACAAACGGAAAACAACTATCACATTCCTGACTTGGTACGTGTATCTCCTTATGTAGAAAATAGTGGATTAAACTTAGATAAATCTCGCACTTGTATGACAGTTGCATAGAATTCCAGTATATTGACAACAATGTGGGATAAAAACAAAGAAACTAAATTCGAGCAACGTGCACTTCCCTTAAATTCGGGGGTGAAATAAGGTGTTCAGAAAAGTAAAACCTGTTATATCTAGGGACAGGACAGGTCATCACTACTCCTCGCTTAAACATAAAAAAATCTAATGCGCGAGCAGAACTGCAATATTGGTTTCATCGTGAATACAGGCATATATTTATGAGTGAGTATCCGTGTTGCTCAGTCTTTATATTGTGTTTTGTATACTATTGTTTGTCTTTTGGTCTTTTTCGTTTTTGCCATGGCGTTGTCTTTTCAGTTTATTTTCGACTTCAGTTGGAATGTCCCTTTGGTAACTTTTGCCTCTTTATTGTTAAATCTAATAAATTACAATTTGCTAAAGTATCATAGTTTTGGAAATTTTTGATAGAAACAACACAATTATGTATTTGAAACTTAAAATAATACTTTTTAAACAAATTATAAAACAGTAGTGTTTTAATATAGATAAGAACAAGTAAATGGCAATTTTGTTGCTACGTCCCGTAATTGTTTTTATCTATCTGCTTGTTGAGATCCTTACAGGGATATCAAATTACACGATATTGAATTAGATTTTCAGGAAATGTATGGTCTTCAAATCAAATAAACGACTAAGTGAAATATTTTATTTAAAAATCAACAACAATCATATCACAGTTTTCCCCAGCACAATTTTTGCGCAATGTAAGACATAAAATGAAATTATATTTTTGATGCTTCGTATTATTATTTTTTATTGATTTGTTTTTATCGTAAACATCTGATTCATGATCATTCTTGATTGAGCTATTGTTGTCGATTATAAATCTATAAAATGCACTTAGAACTGATAATTGTTCATTGTTTGGGTCGAACTCGCGTCAGAATTGTCATATGCATTAGGAAATATTTCAGCTCATAGAACTAGTAACAATTATACAGATTTCTGAAAATTACATAGAATATGAACAAATAACATTTATCCAAAGAAAAGTAAAATATGGAGTTCTAAAGTAAACATACATAAATAAAAATACAGTGTTGACAATTCTAGCGAATAATTCAACCCCAGATTTGTTTTAAGGATTTAAGGAATACTCTGTAATTAGTTATCCAAAATACCAGGATTACGATTTAGTACGCCAGACGCGCGATTCGTCTACATAAGACTCATCAGTGACGCTCATATCAAAATAGTTATAAAGCCAAACAACTTATATGTACCAAAGGATCTTGTGAAAGGTATAGAACAGTTTAAACATGAATGACACAAATATGCAAATGATTCAGTCAATGAAATTTTCAAAATATATATTGTGTAAACAAAATAGAAAAATAAAATAACAATGGAATGTAAGAACTACAAAAAATGTTTAAAAATCTAATTCTAATATCAATATAGTATCTTGCATTCTAACACATACTTCTCCCTATAAGAATTACCACAATGTTTATGATTTATTACAAAATATTGTTCTACATTGTAATTATCATCTCATATATTTACAAAAAAATAAGTCAAAATGTTAATATGTGTTGTCGTACAGTATAACATTCCATTTGCTTTTTCTATATTTTTTTCCTGATTTTACTCTTACTATTCGATTTTGTTTTAACAACGCCCTATTTATAAAGATCGAAACTTTCGAAAAGGAATATACCGAACAAGTATGGAGCTTTCCCCCTTTTTGGTCTCTTTTATAATCTTGAAATCCCATTCTTGTCATTCATCGATACAATTCCATTGTTGTCATTCATCGATATAATTCCATTCTTGTCATTCATCGATATAATTCCATTCTTGTCATTCATCGATACAAATACATTTAAAATTAAGTTTCAAGGTTCTTATTGAGCCTTCTCGTCGTTATTAACATTATGTACAAAAGTTAGAAGATAGAGGAAGGCATGTTACCATCACATGTCTACATCCAATGTCAACAATGACCACATTGAAATCTGATAAAATCTAGAAGGTTGACAGGTTTTGCCTAAAATAAAGTTCCTTCTTTTTCAAGTTAACTAGAAATAGGGTTATATTTGCCAATCTAATTAGAATGCAATATTGATTGTTTATTGATGCTTGTTTAAAGTCTAGTGCCAAAATGAAAGTGAAATAAATAAAAATCATATAGTGATTAAAATAAGGATAGCTATGTAGGCCAATCATTAAGTCGAAAATTAAAAAAAAAAATAATCTTTTTTAGAGTTTCCCTTTTAGTTTTAGTTTCAAAATAAAATTTAAGATTCTTTAATTTGATTATTTTATCAGTACTCTTATAATTTGAGTAGTTTATTTACTTTACCATGTACTTATGCTAGATCCATTATTTATTTTATTTTCAGATGATCTCCAAATATTGCTGATTTTTTGCAGTCTAGTTGTATCATTAGCTTCTGATTATTGATTTGACATTTATTTTATTGCATAACAGGCATATTGTTACACAGAAGATCATTCTTCATCCAGAATTCCCATTAATTACCATGGATTTTTTGTTTGATCATGATGATTTGATTTTATTTTAAATATAGAGTCTAAAAAGACAGGAAAGGTATAATAGATTAATTAACTTTGTACTTCTGAGGAGATTTTTTAAAAAAATAGGAAAAATAAGAATCAAGTTAGGCCTCATGTGACCTATTTTTAATTAAACTATCATCAGCACATTATTCCTGGAAATGTTATACAAGTACTGAAGGTTGATCACCCGTTTGATTCTGAGAAACAACAATATATGGTACTTTCGGAGGCATTGGTTATCAATTCAACAATATTTGCCACAGAATGAGCCACCAAAAAAAATCGAAATTTTTAACGATATTACAAAATCATCATGACAATGACTTTTCAATATCTGGTCAGTAGTAAACAAATCTAAACACTGACAAACCAAAATTAATAACTGTCTTCTCGTTTTATGATATATAACCGTGTATACGTTATTTCTGTTTGGCTCCGAGTTTCAGGCGATGCTTAAAATGATTTTATCATTACGTATGCACTACGTGTGCAAAGTAATGATAGTAACTGAACATGAGCATATCATCAAGGTGAGCGAAATAGGAAAGACAACCATTTTATAAAGATAACAATAAGGTGAACATTTGAGTTTATATCACAGTAAAAATAACATGGACGGTCCTTTTCTAGATTCTCATAGCGAAGGCAACAGTGTATTGCAAGTGCTGTAGTTTTCGATGATGTTTGAATATTTGTCTCATTTTGATTATTACTTATAGAAAACCAGTTATCCACAGTTTTTGTATAGAGATTACTATCAGTGCACATACTACTTCTATAAACAGGCGATAGTGAGAGTCTCCTGTCAGTACTGAGTAACCTGCAAGAAAAAGATATCATTTAATATATAAATAAACTCATCAGAGATACCAGGATTAAATTTTGTGGCGTTGATACATTTGTGCGGCTGTTTTTTTTTTTGTACTGTCCTTAATTGTTTTAGGTATTCGTTGTTATTCTGTGATTAACATGTCTAAATGTACTATTATATTAGTTATTTATGTATTTCCTTGTTCAGGGTGTTCTTGCAATTATTTGCACTGTATTCCTGTCATGTAATGTTGTCATTATAGCGGTATATTTAACATTGCCATAAAGTCTTAAAATGTCCTGTACCTAGTCAGGAATATGGCAGTTGTTATCTAATAGTAGTTTCTATATATTTTGAATTGTCGTTAGTTTTTTGTTGCACTTAAGTGTTTCTGTTGTTTTGTTGTTTTCCTCTCATAGTTTATATGTTTCTCTCAATTTTAGTTTGTAACCCGGATTTGTTTATCTCTCAATCGATTTATGACTTTCGAACCGGGATATACTACTGTTGCCTTTATTTAGAATATACACATTGTTTTATCTACATACCTGCCGAAAAAGCGTTTATAAGACACTGAGTAGCATCACTTGAAGAAAGACAAGCTGAAATTAGAAAACAATATTGTACCCCTATTTTTTTACCTTGTTACTTATTGTGTCTGTTTGTTTTGTTCACGCATCGTTGACAATATAATGGAATTTGATGCGACTGTCATACAAGTGAGAGGTTTAGCTAGCTATAAAACCAGGTTCAATCCACCATTTTCTACATTTGAAAATGCCTGTACCAAGTCAGGAATATGACAGTTCTTGTCCATTCGTTTTTGATGCGTTTTGTTATTTGATTTTGCCATGTGATTGCAGACTTTCCGAGTTGATTTTCCTCTGAGTTCAGTATTTTTGTGATTTTACTTTTTTTGTAATGATTTTGAAAGGTGAGTTAGTTTTATATACAAATATGTCAGTTAATAATATAATATGTTCCTTGTTCAATTAAAAACTCTTTGGATTTTTTTTAATAAATTACGCTTTTGAAAATCGTTTCAGTAAGAAATATTTTCAGCTGTTTTCATTCATTTGATGTTCGAGCTTTTGTTCAGGGCCTTTCAGTTTGGAATTTTCTTGGATTTTAAAATTATTATTATTTTACTTTTCAATTCGTTTGCCATTTATAACTTTTCTACATTCAACACTACAGTTCCACAAAACTTACAAGCATAATTTTTTGTATAAAGTCGAATAGAACTGTGATAAGATGATTAAAGATGTATTTCCCCCTCATGGACTACTGAATGTTCGTTTTTAACGTTTTAACGACGGATTTAAGTTATTTAAATGGACACCAATTTCGACCCTCATATAAAACTGTTGGGAATCACAACACACAGTAAAGATCAGTCTAAATTAAATTTTATTGTTGATTTAAAAACAATTGCGATAACAGTAACCGTGATGATATTTCTACTGTACATAACCACTAATAATATAAACGGTACCAGTTTTACTGCATTGGATGTTTCTTCAACAATAAATGTCTCTGTAGTGATGTCCGAAGCCAAAATATTTAGAGATCCGTAACCTTACAGAAACGTTGAAAAGATGATTAACAAAAAAAAAATTTAATTGCGGGGCCTTTTCAAACAGACTATACGGTATGGTTTTGCCCATTGCTATAAGCCTTGCCTGCGACATACAATTGCACAAATCAACGTTATTTGGACTCTGATAGATAATTTTCTTCTTAGAACTAATTCCACATTTGTTTATTCTATATCAATTAATTATCCGAGAATTAACGTCAAAAGTAAAATTAAGCAGTAGCTTTAATTAAAGTGTTGTGATGTATTGATATTTATCTTGGAAAAATCTGATTCAACAGACAAAGAAATTGATGATGAAAGGTTGAAATAAGTTCATAAAACATAATTAGTGCCAACAAGTTGTTGCATAACGGAGTTACTTCCCTTTTAAAACAAAAAACAAATAAGAAATCGGAAAGGATTTAACATACGAAGAAACTGATACATGTAATGAACGATTGAAATAAATCCACAAAACAAATTTAAAGCTCAAAAGTTGTTATCGTTGGCATTTGTTTTCTGTATAGACAAATGGAAGTAGGATCTACTAAGTATTGAAGACTTGATCATTTTGATAGACCGCTAGTCACAATACCACATGTGAAGATAGTCGGTAAGATAAATTCGTTACACGGTGTGCTAGTGACATAATACGAGATATATGGAGTCAGTAAATTCAATATGGGGATTCGAGCTTCGCTCTCACCCCATTTGGAATTTACTGACCCCATATATCTCGTATTAGGTCACTAACACACCATGTAACTAATAATACATGACAACATAACAATTTTAATTTTAACTTACAACCAGCTCCTACACTGTTCTTCAAACATGTCAAGGCTGTGTTCAGATTTGATATTAAACATGCTATAAAATAAAACAATATTCAGCTTAAGTACGCAAGGCATACCTTATCCCTTGTATAGAATCATAGTATAAAAATTAAAACCGATTTAAGTAGATATACAACCAAACAACCGAAATTTAACTCTAAACAAGTCCATAGTTTGCATGATAGTTATGAAGGGTATGTTACTTACAAAACAAGTTAAATCTCACCCGTGACACCCTATTGTGTCTGTTTGCAGTCAATTATCTTTTCAGTTATTTTCAATGAGTTGTAACTTTCGTTTTTAATCATATGTGAATTCGGTGTTGTCAGATCTTTGTTCCTCTCATACGAATTTATTTATAACTTGCTTGTATTTATTTATATACTTTTGGCGTTTTATAGTTTACCATTTATATGGATGTAAATCTATCGTTGAACTTGATGAGGTCATGTAAATTGTTACATTTTATAACGGTGTTGTTTGATTGCAATATTTTTTTCTAAATTCATCCTTTGCTGTACCCATATTTTTACTTTTATTTTATTTATTATGTCTGTTTAGTTCACGCATCACTGTAAATATAACGGAATTTGATGATACTGTCGTACAAAGTGAGAGGTTTAGCGCTATAAAACCAGGAATATGACAGTTGCTGTCCATTCGTTTTTGATGTGTTTTGTCATTTGATTTTGCCATTTGATTAGGGACTTTCCGATTTGATTTTCCTCTGAGTTCAGTATTTTTGTGATTTTACTTTTTATTAGCGGCAAAAAAATTTAGTTTAAACTTACCTCCATACGTATTTTCCATGCAAGTTTCATTAACCATGGTTGAATTTACACACGCTTAAAAAAAGACCATTTTTCATTCTCAATTATTTTTATTTACATATATATTTTTATTTAGTTTTGTTATATATAAAAATGAAAAAAACAAATTTAGAATCGAAGGTACACAACTCGAAAATTAATTTGAATTTGATTATGTATTAAATTTTGAAATAATTAATCAAACAATTCAATAATAGCAGGTGTACAACTCAATATGTGTGCAATGTTTCTATGACGTTTCAGGCATAACCATATATCGGATGAGTTGCTCCACTTGCAAATCATCTTTTAAATTGCATAAAAGATTTGTGTTCCTAAAGCTGTTATCCTAATGCTAGCAAGTTTAATGTTTGATTTACTTGCATGCTTTGTTTGTAAAAATGTTTGCTCAAAAAATTGTAATTAAGATTGACATGCTCCAGTATCCTCAAGTCCCACAAAAAAATCTGTATATAAGCTTCCAACTTTGGTATACCAGGACTTTTTTCTCAAGTAAGATCGATAGTATTTCGTTAATTAACCTTAAATGTTATGAATTATCTGCTCATAATTTGCTTTAAACTTACAAGCAGCTTCTATTTCAGAAATTACGCACTCAACATCTGCAGATGACTGACATGCTGCGAAGAGAAAAAAAACATATACTTGTTATTGATTTCATCGATACAAATTTTTGATTATTTAATCTCAATTGCTCATTTGTTTATGACTGCCGTATTAAGCTACAACTGCAGGTATAAAAACTGAAATGTATTCAAAATCATACTTGGTTATAATAAAGCAGTTTGTTTATTTAATATTTGGTAACTTGGACTAGAATATCTTGTAGTCATGCGTTGTCAACCTTTCTTTGTACGAATTATCTATCCTATTTATTTATCGTTCAAATATAAAACTATTCTACTTTTGCCACTTGAGGATTAAAATAGGTCCTAATATAGCTTCTCTTTAAGGAAGCGACAATGATGAACAAAGCCGATTGTAGTCTTACCTGGTAAGTAATTGCCAATCAAACATTGCAAAGTATCAGATGAATTATAGCAATTGTTTACTATATACTGTACAGTGTTCACTGTTACGCTTGATGTAGGCATGATGGATGAACTAGATGATGGTGTTATTGAGCTTGACATTGTATTCAATGGTGTGTCCGACATCTCTGACGGAATAACAGAGGATTGTGGTGTTTCGACAGAATTTGATAACATTTCTGTCGCTGACGAGTACATCACAAAAGATGACATCAGAGACGACGGTTGCATTGACATCATGGACGACGGTTCCATTGCCACTATTGACGAAGGTTCCATCGACATCATTGATGACGGTTCCATTGCCATTATTGACGACGGTTCCATTGACATCATAGATGGTCCCATCGACATCACTGATGACGGTTCAATTGCCATATTTGACGACGGTTCAATTGACGTCACGGAAGACGGTTCCATTGATACCATTGACGACGGTTCCATTGACATCACGGAAGACGGTTCCATTGACACCATAGACGGTTCCATTGACATAGATGGCTCCATCGACATCATAGATGGCTGCATTGACATAGACAGCTCCATTGACATAGATGGCTCCAACGACATAGATGGCTCCATTGACATAGATGGATCCATTGACATAGATGGCTCCACTGGCATAGATGGCTCCATAGACGTAGATGGCTCCAACGACATAGATGGCTCCATTGACATAGATGGATCCATTGACATCATAGATGGTGTCATTGACATAGATGCCTCCACTGACATCATAGATGGTTCCATTGACATCATAGATGGTTCTATTGACATCATAGATGGTTCCATTGACATCATAGATGGTTCCATTGACATCATAGATGGTTCCATTGACATCATAGATGGTTCCATTGACATCAAAGATGATTCCATCGCCACCATAGATGGTTCCATCGACACCATAGATGGTTCCATTGACATCATAGACGGTTCCATTGACATCATAGACGGTTCCATTGACGGTTCCATTGACATCATAGATGGTTCCACTGACATCATAGACGGTTCCATTGACATCATAGATGGTTCCATTGACATCATAGACGACGGTTCCATTGACATCATAGATGGTTCCATCGACACCATAGATGGTTCCATTGACATCATAGACAGTTCCATTGACATCATAGACGGTTCCATTGACGGTTCCATTGACATCATAGATGGTTCTACTGACATCATAGATGGTTCCATTGACATCATAGACGACGGTTCCATTGACATCATAGATGGTTCCATTGACATCATAGATGATTCCATCGACACCATAGATGGTTCCATTGACATCATAGACGGTTCCATTGACGGTTCCATTGACATCATAGATGGTTCCATTGACATAGACGACGGTTCCATTGACATCATAGATGCTTCCATTGACATCATAGACGACGGTTCCATTGACATCATAGACGCTTCCATTGACATAGACGACGGTTCCATTGACATAATAGATGGTTCCATTGACATCATTGACGATTGTTCCATTGAAATCATTGACGAAAGTTCCATTGATGGTTCCATTGACACCATTGATGTAGGTTCCATATACATAGTTGAAGATGGTTCAATTAGAAATGAAGAGTCCGTATACAAAGAGGACATAGACATCATGCTTATTGTTTCGGAACTGCACTGACATTGATGTGACATCCAATCAGACGAAGATACCATAGATTGTTCTAAAAGGACCGATGTCATGGAATATGATGGTGACTGATCTGACATTGACATCATATCATATGAATCTGACATTGACATCATGGAATATGAATCTGACACTGACATCATATCATATGAATCTGATGATTGAACTAATATTGTCGTATCAAATGATGCAGATTGGTATTGTGTCATTGACTTTGAAAACATTTCAGATATAGGACATTCACATTCTTCAGATAGAAGAGTACCGGAGATCATATAAGACCATGACATTGCTGATGAGGACATTGGCATGATGCTGTCTGACATCATAGACATACTTTCGGACATAGATGGCATTATAGAGCTTGAATCTGTTTACAAAATATAATAATATTAATATATCATAATTTACAAATTGTTATGGTAATGTGTGTTCCTTTTGCATTCCAATATTTTTTCTCAAGTTTTGATTTGAGTTTTTCTATCAGTGTCATTGGAAGTGTAGACTGTAGATACTGATGCATATGTAATATTTAAAATATCTAATGTTAAAACACATACGTTATATCTTAAATAGTTCAGAGTTCAAAGTTCATTTCTTTTCAACTGATTTTTTTCAGTTTGTTATGATGTTGTACTATCAAACTACTGACCCGTAATAAAGGTTGGATGGGGCTTACAAACATTCTGTATGTCCATGTGCCTGTCAGAAACCTGCAATTCAGTGGTTGTCGTTTGTCCATGTCTGTCACATTTGTTTTTCGTTCATTATTTTGTACATACATTGGTCTGTTATTTTTTTCGTCTGAATTATTTTACATTTATTATTTCGGTTTTTTTATAGCTGACTATGTGGTATGGTTTTTGGTCATGGTTGAAGGATGTACGGTGAGGTTTAATGCCATTTTGATGTATAATAGAGAGGAATATGATTTTTTTATGTTGCTGTGGCATACTATTTTGTTCTCGCCAATTCTAAATACTTAGTAGCCTAACCAAGTTTTTTTTTATTTATTTTCTCGGGATGGCTTTTCCTCCATGCTGAAGGTCGTATGTTTAATGACCCAGAACTTTACGCCCGTAATTGTCTTTTAATTTTTGTTGAATAATTGAAATATGTGTGAAACATTGTATTAAGTCACGACTGATATATTGAAAGTTTCTAGAAGATTTTAGCCTCATATATGATAAGAACTAATACGATTTTCCAGTTTATTTATGGAATATTTTGTAAATGGACGACAGTGATTCATAAGCTTCTGAAAGCTGGTTGGTACTTATTTACATGTTTATTGACTTTATACGTGTGTTTATAATTAGAATAGAACGTATTGCATTAACATGTACTGTGTATACAATTTAAAAAAAAATAATATGGGTCATCATCCATGTCTCCTTAAAAATGTAATGCACTTCACCTTTGCAAATGATGTGTCGTTCATTTTTGATATCAATTCAAATAAATCCCACAAATTGTAACTTAATCATACAAACCTTGACTGATTACTGATTTTAACAGACTGAAGAAAATAACCATGTAAGTTTTCATTGCCATTATTTATTTCTTAAGATGATGTTTCTGAAAAAGAAAACAGAAAATGTGCCAACATATCAACAATTGAATACATTTGATAGTAAACGCCAAACCTTGATGGTAACTTAGACAAATACATGCGACTATCTGGGCTTCAGATGTCCGACATTTATATTTCGGCATCCGTTTGGCAGTGCTAAATTGAGGATGGAAAATTTATCCGATACAGTATATATGTCATTCTCTCTGTACGTTTACTTTTTCTTTAACAAACTATGAGGTATTTGTAAGCGACTTGCTGTCAAACGTATTTTTCAGTCTGTGGAATGCAGTGTTTATTTCTGGTTTGCTTTCTTTTCTCTGTTTCTCTATTTCAAAGCTTCGACTAATAAAATAAGCTTAACTTGTTCTCGTTCTAAATATCGGAGAATGAAAGAATTGTCATTGGATTTATTAAAAAAATGTTTTAAAACTTTAAGTTTCTTGAGGTTTTGGAAAGTTTATTTCTCTCGAATTACTTGATTGTGCAAATTTAAATATCTTTGGCTTTTTAGATATTTGAATTGGGAACCATATCAAATCTCCTTATTTTCGTTTAAAGAAAAGTTAAGATATTTTACATTCTGCAGTATTACGAAACTTAAATTTCATATTTTATTTCTTACTATATATGAATTTGACTCAAGACATTTCCACGATTTTCTTTCCTGTCTATTCCGAAGGAATCATATGAAATTAGAGTAGTCGTTCCTATACTGAAATTACATTTATTCTACAATGGGTTTACTTGGGCAACTACTTACTTACTACTTCGCTTCACCCGACTGTGTAGTCTCATATAATAATACAACAATTAGACTTGATATAATATATAAAAATGTTTAAAATGCTACCCGGAGACTCTGGTATTTTGTTCATTCGTCTGAAACATTTACTAAATTGTTTAATTTCTAAAATAATAAAAGAGACTTGATATGATTGCCAATGAATCAATTATCCACCAGTACAGAGTCCCTTTTACGTGATTTCATTGGTCACAATGAAGCCCTCAACAATGAGCAACACTAATATCTGATAGTCCGCTATAAAAAGGCCCTGACATGACCAAGGGAAACAATACAACCGAAAAAAAACTTAGAAAAAATATCTATAAACGAAAAACAAATATAAAAGACAGTAACCGACGACAACCAACAAGTAACATGCGCCTGGCTTTGCACAGGCACTCGAAGAAGTTGGCGGGTTAAGTTTGTCGGTTCAGCGCTCCACTTTCCTGAAATAAGTAGTTTTTCTCCTTTGCAATCATTAGATCCCCGAATTTTCAGAATATTTTGTCTCTATTCATTTTTTCCACTTTCTAGTCTCTAAATTGCGAGGTTTTTGTCTACCATCTGAAGATTTTTTTTAAGTAATTTTGCGAAATTGTTCAGTACCCTTTTTTCCGAATATTGGTTTTGAAAAAAGGTTATGCTCCTATTGTGGATTCAACATATATATTCAATTGGCGATCTTCAAGAAAAGTGTATTGGTTGGTTTGTACAGTGATACAATGATTTATTTTGTATTTTTAAAGTTATCTTTTTGTTCAAGGGTTAATAAATGTAAGATATGCACGTGTTTAGTGATATAACATGACCAGAATCTTTGCCATTAGAATGGGTAGTAATTGTATATTTTATGATCTGTTTTTAATCTATACGTTTTAAAGATCAAATAAGTTTAAAATGAAAATTTTATAATGCGTTAGTACTGCACGATATAAAGCTGTATCTAAAACTATTTACTAAATAGGTGAATTAGAACTGTAACATACAAGGGAAAGAAACACGTTTCCTGAATGGACATTTATATGTTATAAAGAAATAACCGATCATAAAATGAAATAAATAATTACCCGTGAATGATAAATTACACAACATTAATACCAGTTATTTTTTTTACTTTTAAAATTGAATACGCCCATTACTATTAAATAATACATTATAAAATTTAAATATAATAAATCATGATTAATGAAGCTGAGGTATTTTTATGGATTCATTAAAATTAGTTCAAAGTTGAACTAGTAACTTCATTTGTAAACATTGACATATATTTAAAAAATGAATACGTTAAGATGTATAAATTACATTTAAATGGCTAGACTTTCAGTCGCTTCCGTATATTTTTGATTTTTAAGATTTACAATTTCATAACCAAAATTAACCCAACTCATTTGAATAAGTTGCTACATGTTTCTACAGGAACCTTTCATTATCACGTTTGCATCGGAATTGCCTCATAACAAAGTGTTCCTTAATTTTATTTTGTTGTTTTTTGGGGGAGGGGACAGTATATAAAGTTTTGTTTCTATTTATCTCATTCAATGCTCTTCAGGAGAACTTGTGTGGAGTAGCTATAATTAAATGTGACAGAATTACAATGCAGTATTTTAAAATAATCAAGATATGTTTTATAAGGTCTTGTACAATAAAAATTAACTACCAAATTTGATTTGTTATCCATAAAAATAAGATGAATATTGGTTGCCTATACTAATAAATTGTTAAAATGTTGTGGAAGGACTTTGCCATCGTCGTTAACGACCCAATGTTAGTCTAAGCTGCTGTCTTGCACCAAGTTTTATTTCATCATAAGAATGTAAAAAACGAAGAAATGTAACGGATGTAATGTAAATCACAGTTTTGAAACACAATATACCAGTTGCCTCCGTGGATAGTAAACTTGAAAGTAAATAGCAAATACACTTTTTTCTATAGTGTATGAAAGTTCGTAGTATACAGAAAAACGCGAAAAGTAATTGAAATTAATAGAAATAAAAAATTACAGATGTTGGAAAAAAGGGGGAGGGTGAAAAAAAAATGTCCTGTTCTCAAGTAACTATGATAGTTACAGATCTTTCAAAGAAATTAGAAGAAACTAATACTTAGAAACTGAAAGTAAAACTTGAAACAAAAAAGTTCTGCAGAAATTGCGTAATATTATTCAACGTGCAATCAATTGTTCATGTACGTCATGCAGGTGAAGATGTCGATTCAAAATAGATAGCTCATGATATATTTATTAGATTTCAATAATTATTTTATTTGTATATTATAAAGGATAACAATTTGTTGTTTCATATTTCTATTAATTATTTATACATATCGCTTCCAGACAACTCGCATCGGTACAATCACTTTATATGCATTACAGAATTAACTTATTAATGTGTACGTCGATAATATGCAACAGCACCTCACCAAAATAGAAATATATCAAAACTTCAACAAAATGGTTTAAATAAAACAACAAAATTCTGTTGAATCCCTACATAATTAGGAATGTTTTAAAAAATGGTTTAAAAAAATGTCAACATGGTCTTAAGCTTCCCTAAATTACATTTGAATTCTATAAAAGACAAAAAATAATAGATAAAATAAAAAACAGAAAAATGGTGGTATTACTCCATAAGTATGCAACTGTTTTCAAGTATCATTAATTGCAGCACAGTTATGTTTGTTATTTTAAGCAAAAATAGAAATACTTAAACAGACGAAAGATGTTGTTTAACATAATGTAGTAGTCCCAGGATATTTTTCGCTCTGTAAACTCGTTATATTATCAAAGATATATGGAACACAATAAAAAAAAACCCTGGTGCAAAAGTCGTGCAACATTGCGCTCTTCACATCAATAATACAGAATATTTCTACTTCTAACACACATAAATAGGCTTAATATGTACTTATAAACTTGTCACAATACGGAGCATTAATTTGATGGTGCAAGTATAATTATAACAAGGTACAATCAACTTATTTCATTTATAATCATTATATTTCAAGTCAAAAATCATAACTGGAAATGTATATTCTATTGGGCGGAGGGGGGGGGGGGGGGTATCAAAATGAGACAAGTAAACGGACCATTCTTAAGAAAGGTAGGAAACTAGTATTTGAACATTCAATACCCAAAATCACTTAAGCTTTGTGAAATACAAAGTCAAATCAAATACAGAAAAAACAAGTTTAAAAAGATAAATATAGAAAAACAATGGTGGTAGTACTCCTAAATTAACTGTATGAAGCATCACCAATTGCAGAACAGATAATTTTGTTATTTCAAGCAAAAAAGGTAAATATTTGAACAGACGATAGATGGTGTTGAATATAGATTTAGATCTAGTAGTCCCAGGACAGTTTTTGCTCTGTAAACAGATTATTTCCTTTTCAAGATCAAATAGGACACAGCTCAACCCTTGGTGCAAATATTTTCAGACAATGCTCTTCATAGCTATACATTAGAATATTTCTGCATTCAACATATGTAAAGGGGTTTAATGTATACTTTCAAAGAAAATGAAAGAAGTCACAATAATGTCAACAGTAGTATACCGCTGTTCAAAAGTCATAACTCGATTGAGAAAAAAACTTACCCGGGTTACAAACTAAAACCGAGGGAACACTTCAACTACAAAAGTAAAACAACGGAACGCCAGAAACTCCGAAGTGCAACAAAAACAAACGGCAACATACTATATGTTAAAAGTTGCCATATCTTGTCTTGTGATAGGACATTTAAAAATGGTGGGTTGAATGGCTAGCCAAACAATCCGTTTATTTTGCAACGTTAAAAAACATATCGCTAAAATGACAACACTAAGTGACAGGAATGCAATAAAACAAACGCAAGAAAATTCGGCATAGAGAAACGCATACATAAACAATATAATATTACATTTGTAGCATGTAAAACGCAGAATAACAACGAACGTCTTCTATGGAACGGCAGCACATGACTCCACAAACAGTGACGTATATGAAATTTTCAGATTTTAACTGGAAATAATCGTCTGTTGGATGTGAAAGGTATAATTTATGTACAAAAAATGTGTCTGTATCATAACTTTTATCCAATATAATCATTTTTTCAATATAAAAGTGCGTACAAAATAAAGTCTGTTTGCCTGTCAGATTTATATTACTTACTATATCAACTTAAAATACAAGGTCATATTTATAATTCTTGTAGTTGATTACTTATAATTAGAGCATACTTAACCTAAAATATTCAATTGTGAATAAGACAAAACAAAATAAACACAAATGGAGCGAGTATAAGGACCATTCTAAAGAGAGGTAGAAAGTAGCAAATACACATACAAAAAAACAAAGCAATAAAGCCATAAAGCTTTGGGTAATGAAAAGTACAGAAAGAAATCAATTGCTTCAAATGGATAAGCATCCTACTTCGCAAGATGCTTTTGTGATTTTGCAAATATTCGGACACAGAGCTTCACAAATATGTGTAAAGTAAAATGAAAAAAATACCGAATTCCAAGGAAAGTTTAAAACTGAAAGTCCTTTATCAAATGACATAATCAAAAGCTCAAACATCAAACGAATGGAAAACATCTGTCAAATGTCGGAATATGTACATGCATTCCTTTATGTGAAAAATTGTGGCTGTATATAGGTTATACGAATTATTAAACGTTTGCACTGAACACCTATTGAAAATGTATATACTTTTGTATGTGTTCAATTATCTACATATCAACAGCATTAATTTTAATATTTGTTCGGCTGAATTTAATGTCTATGCGATTCGTACAATTAAACTGCTGTCTTTTTTGTGATTGACGAGATGTACAGATGTACCAAAAGACAAGTGTAACGCATCTTGGTGGTTGGTCTTGATTTTTATCTCACATTTTGCAAATGATCAAATAAAGACGGTTGAATTTTCCATGGTTTTCATGCGTAGTTATCGCAAAAACACAAAGTCCATTTTTTTTCAGCAAAACATCTGTTTTACTCATAAGAAATTTTGAAATAATATAACAAATAGATTCATCAAATTTTTCAAAAGCTTATTTAAAAAAAGTATATACCAATTGTTAAACTCAATACGTCATCAACAAACATTAAATCTAAATCACACAGAATATTAACGAATGATTTCTTACCTCTATTCTATAATAACAAAACCATCTGTACTTGTGACGTGTAATGGACATTAAAAGTCATGGTTATGTCGTATACAAATCAGTTTCAGTTACTTCGAGGCTAAAGGTGTTTTGATGAATTAGAAATCCATAAACATTCAATATTTCAGATTATCGGTGGAGGTTTTTGTATTTGATATGCATCCTTTCGAACAATGAAAGAGGTCAATAATTTCAAGTATTATTTTAAGAATTGTTGTTACTTGCTTCATTGTGAATTATATAACAAAGAATATCGTTTGTTATTTTGAACATGATGCACTCTAATATAAATCCATATATCTAAACTGGCTTTGACGTATATAGAAACCGGAAAAAATTATAGAGAGGAGTGTCATTAACTTCTAGCAAACGTAAAGAGAGAGTACTACCAGAAGCCTGTGGATATTGACTCTTTCGTATATTAGTAAGTCTTGTGTCTGTGATTGTCTCATTTGCAATTATAGCACATGTGCATAAATTACAGAATCATCATTTATAGCGAAAATTGATATTCAAATGATGACAAAATATGCAAAAACAGGAATACTAGCAAACCTTATATATTTAATTCGGTGCTCTTGTACACTTTTTTGTACACATTTCATTTGTTCATTTTGTAAACTAATGCTTTATTTTTAAAAAAAACTGCACCTGACATCATGATATATGAGGACTTGGTCGATACATATTTCTTATCAAATTACGAACTATTAATTGAGGGACACAGCTTGTAACAGAAAAAAAAAACTTCCTGTTGTTCTATACAATCTTGTTACTTATAATTGTAATGGAAACATAGCGTGGTGTAAGAAAATAAAATCAGTGCTTTATAATTGTGGACTGTCAAATATATGAACACTTAATATTTTATAAGACGCAAGCAATTATCCAATACTGTTAAATTAAGATTAACTGACCAGTTTGGACAAACATCGTATATGTCAACCTACAAAACTAATAAAAAGCTTAATGTTATTGATTATTTAAACAGTTTAAATTTTGAAAACAAACTGACATTTTCCAAATGACAAATATATTACCCTTTTTCCAGATTTAGAGCTTTGAATAAAAAAAATTGTATAAAAGTCGGTAGATGGCAAAACATTTACCTTTTGAAATGTTCTGCAATAGACGAAAACACTATTTTGCAAACATTTAATTCTTAAAAGATATGATAAATAGCAACAACTTATGTTGTGCAAATTTATCTCATTAACTATTGTTGTGTCATAGTATCTGTATCTTATTAAGGTATACCTCAGATGTTATATCATACATATCATTACTCGTATCAAATTATTTTCAAATATCAAAGATTTCATTGAAAGTTTAGAAATCATTGACTATATATAATGTCGTTATGTACTCCCTCCTTGTAAAAACGTGTGCCTCTTAAGTCATTTTGATGAAAGAATTAAGGTTTTACTCTCTTTGTACTTAAACGATTTTTGGTTCAAATGAACTATAATCATTTGATAACACATATCAACAATCTGACTGACTTTTTCTAACTTTTTTTTTATTGGAAATGATCGAAATCTCTTTCTGAATGGGATTAATTGGGTATACGAGGGAAAAGAAAATATTGTTTTAATTGTAGTTTTACATTATATATCGATTAAAGGGTAGCCAATAGTTACACAAAAACAAGAAGAAGATTTGTAAAGGATATCATCTTCAAACGTTTTTATAGCTTGGCTAATCGTGACGTTAATTACAGTTCCCACACGTATTTTTCTTAAGTTGGTTTCTTATGACAGAAGGAACTAAAGAGGTATTTTGTTTTATCTTTTATTTGCCATACGCACGTTTTACTGTCATTAATGTTACATTTGGTCAATCATTAAAATCAGCAGGATCTGTTATTAAATTCTTTGTTCGACACCATCGAATCAATGTGTCGTTAACCTTAAAATTTTAATTAAAAAGGTATACACTTAATTTTACTTCAATTATTTGCAACCTTGATCTAAGTATCAGGTGAATAGCATGATTTAAAGATACAACAAAAAGTATGAACTTGGGTAATATAGTTAAAGAAATAAAGTATATAGCCTCTCTATGGTCAGTTCTTTGATACTGACATGTTTTTGAATTGTTCGTTTTATCTAGAAATTACCAGTATGAATAAACTAAGTTTTCAAATCAGGCAAACTTGACTTTATATAACACATTAGCTCAAAGGTCCTAATATAAGGTCGTTATATACACCATCTCCGTATATTAACATATGTATGTACATAATTTTTGTACATGTTTAATATTCATCATTAATTTCCTCATATGTTGATCGAATCAAACAGTTTGATTTATTACATTTGTTGATGGGGTTCATGTCGTTTGTTTTCTCTTATTTTTGAGTGTGAATTCACATTACTATAAGACGTGTCACGGTACTTATCTATCCCAAATTCATGTATTTGGTTTTGATGTTATATTTGTTATTCTCATAGGATTTCGCCTAATGTTTAGTCCGTTTCTGCGTGTGTGTGTGTGTGTGTGTGTGTTACATTTTAATGTTGTGTCGCTGTTCTCCTCTTACATTTAATGCGTTTCACTCAGTTTTAGTTTGTTACCCCGATTTTCGGCATACCTGAGTAAATACTTCAAAATGTTGAGGTTACATTATATTATGTTATTGATAATCTAAATATAACACATAATTTCAAAGGATGATTACTCGATTTCTTGCCAGGTAAAAATTAGTTCTGAGAAAAAGCGACGATCAAGGAAGTCTGCACAAAATTTTTGTGATTTTACTTTTTACCGAGAAAAAAAGAATTTTTCAAACTTGAAAGGTATTGCAGATTTTTAAAAATCTTGCTGGATCAGATAAGAACAAAATTTAAAGAATATAATCATACGAAAATCTTTTGAAATTCACTCATGAACAAAAAATGTGTAGAATATTTGACAAATGAATAGCCAAATCTACTTAGTAATATTTTAATAGACGTTATAATATGATTTTATAAAGAAATCAACATGCGTAGTTGACAATTATGAACAAAATAATCTTAAATACTTACTATAAGTACTTATATAGCCATTTATGAGTGAATAATTAAACGATATTCGGTGATCATGCAAGTTAACCTACATAAATGAACTCTTAATAAACAAGCTTAAATGTAAAAAGAAAGATGTTAAATAAAACAAAAATACCACTTGGTCGTTACTGCTGTCATTGGAATATTTTCTTCGATCGTACCAACTTCAAAGAACCTAGTGCTTCAGATTACTGGCATGAAACAATATTTATTTTGTTTGTAATTTGGAATATCACAAATTATATTTGTACTTAAACTAATGCTACAAATCCCTCTGATTACTTGACATTAGACGGCTTTTGGCAATTTAGTAAAGGGGCCAATGTTTTCGTGTGTTTTATATTGTTAGCCTTCCAAACTTTTTTCTCGAGTGAACCATATGAAGAAAACCGAAAAACCACATGTCGGACACCCAGAAATAGGTATTTCACGATTTTTGTTTAATAAAGACATATTAGTGTACCGCTGTTCAACAGTCGGATATCGATTAAGCAAAAACAAATCTGGGTCAGAAACCAAAACTAATGGAACTCAAAATCGACTATCAAAGGAAAGCAACGCAACAAATGAACCATTGAACTGCTTCAAAAAACAACGCCAAACTACATAGGAACGGACTTTTGGATAAAAACTACCATATTTGAAGGCAAATTTTCTAACACCTTGTGATTGACATTTTTTTTTGTTTGACACGTGTGTCGTAAACCAGGCGGAAATAAGGTGTTTTCAGCTAAAACTGCATCCTAACAGATTTTAGTGTATAATGTGTCCAGAAGGAGTATGAGAATACGGAACTAGTTAAAATAAATAAAACACTGTTAAAGTAAACGTGTACTTTATAAATTTATTAATTGCACTAAAAAAAGGTTGCAAAACTCTCGGGAAATGTTGAAATAAGACAGTTTTTGGATGCCCTGTTTAGGCCTTCTTCATTTTGGTACGTTCTAAAATGGTTAATTTATTTACCTTTCCAAACTTTTGGCATCGATAAACATAATGAAGGCTATTCAAGATACGTGTCCACCGTTCATGATTATATATCATAATTATTTTATCTTAAATCAAGTAGGTTTAATTAACAACCCAAAATGTCAATAATGTAATTATCATTCTTTTTCATAAAATAAGATCAATTTGCTGAAAGAGCCATTTCCTGAATAATCGAAATTAGACGCATTATATCAATAACGTGGTTTAAACGTATAACGTTATATTATCATAGATAGACACGATGATTAAAAAGGCGACCACATCTAAAACAGAGAGAACAAAATTAAACTTATATAACTCCTAGTAACGTTTAAAAGAAAAACTTTTACTAAATTACACCCGTGAAAGATATAATATGTGAAGTATTTGACAAAGAAATAATTAAATCTAAGAGATATCTTAATGGGACACTAACTACGAGATTCATAAAATATAAAGTATGATTTTTTGTTCTATCATTAATGAATGTGAAATAGTAATATAGTAATTTGCTTTAAGGAGCCAGTAGGGTTCGATTTTATCAAATTTAGATAAGAGACATTGATAATGAATTATTCACTTGCAAGTGAATAATTTGACCTCTAGAATCCGTATTCATGTGAAATTTAATTTAACATCTAGATGGACAATGCATGAATTGTACGTGTTCGTGTTTTTTCCACATGAGAGAATGTGAACATTGAAAGTGAAACAAAGGTAAATCATTTGATTGAATGATTCAATCCACCAAAAACAAATATTCTTGTACAAGTAAAACTATAGGGACATACATTTTTTAATATATAATATGAAATTAAACAGATTTAAAAAAATACAATTGAACGTGTTCGCTTTCTATTTATATCTATATTTATATTTATCTCGCTTTGTTGACTATCAGAGGTCGTCGGAAGTCAACTCGATAGTTAATTATATGGCGCCAAGACTAAAATGCACACTAAATGAAGCTACATATTATCGGACCCATGCCCTGTTAATTGTTTATTTTAGACTTTTAATAATTTGGATAAATGTGTTACATGGTTTTAAATCAAATTTGAGAATTTGAGTCAAATCGGTGAACATGAATTGGACAGCTAGTGCCCCTTTAATAGATGTTATAAATTGATTTTATTAAAAAAAATCAGCATGCGCAGTTGGAAATAATGAACTAACATAATCTCAAGTATTTACTGTAATTACTTCTATAGTCATTAATGAGCTAATAATTACACAATGTTCAAAGATCATGCACATTAACCTACATACATTAACTCTAAAGAAACACGCTTAAGTGTAAAAAAAGAAAAATACTTGATAAAGCTCTTTCCAAAAATAATACACTCGGTCGGTACTGCTGCCGATGAAGTATTTGTCCTCGGTCCTGTTATCTTCAAAGACGATTTTGCTTCAGATTACTGACATGAAACAAACCATTCATTGTTGGTGTAATTATCACGTTAACTAGTTATTCAATAGGACTAAAATATCTGATAAATTTTCATTAGACTGTTTTTTGACAATTTTTTTAAACATTCATAGCCGGGCGTTTTATATTAATTGCTTTCTTAACTAATGTTTCGAGCTTTCTAAATGTAGATAACTCCAGGACACATGTCGAACACGAAAATTTGTGTTTAACATATTATAAATGCAAATTTCGTTATACTTTGTGAGTAACTTCTTTGGTCGATTCCACTGCTGGTGGAGATTTATTTCCCCGAGGGTATCACAAGCCCAGTAGTCAGCATTTTGTGTGCTGACATGAATTGTCATCGATATGGTTATATTTATAAATTTACTGTTTACAAGTTTTTGAATTTTTTGAAATACTAAGGCTTTTCTACCTCAGGCATAGATTGACTTAGCTGTATTTGGCAAAATTTTTAGGAATTTCGGTCCTCAATGCTCTTCAACTTCGTACTTTATTTGGTATTTTTAACTTTTTGGGATTCCAGCGTCACTGGTGAGTCTTTTGTAGACTAAACGCGCGTCTGGCGCATATAATAAATTTAGTCCTGGTATCTATGATGAGTTTATTTATTTGACACACGTGTCGTGAAAACGGGGAAATTTATGTGTTTTAAGCTACAAATGCATCGGTACAGCTTTTGGTGGATAATATGTCCCGGGTTAAATGATACATTGTAAAAATAAACATGATGAAGGCTATTCAAGAAACATATGTCGATCGTCATTAGCACACCAAATGTCAAAACATGTAATTGTCAGGCTTTATAATGAAATAAGATCAATTATCTTAAAGACCCATTTCCTAAATAATCAAAATTAGTAGCATACCAAAAACATGGTTTGAACTTCAAAAGCATATAGAAACATGATGTTTAAAAGACGATCACGTATACAACAGTGCAAACAGGATAAACATATACAATTCCTAGTAATGTTCAAAAGAAAACATTTTTTTTAAAATGACAGTTATAAAAGGATATATTATGACGAATATTTGACAAATTATTAATTAAATCTTCCTAGAGGTATTTTAATAGACGTGATAATTTGATTTTATTAAGAAATCATCATGCGAAAATGACAATTATAAACCAAAGTACTTTAAGTACTTAACGTAAGTACTTATTAAGCCATTTTTTGTCGATAAATACACAATGTTCAGTAATCACGCACAGTACCCTACATAAATGAACTCTTAGAACATACAAACACGATTTAAAAAGGATGAATTGCAAATATACGCAATTAGAGGTTGATATCCAGAGTTTGACTCCCTCAGGCAAAGTTGAAATATGAATTTGGCTATTCTTTCTATATCTAACGTCATCAGCCAAAGTTGAAATATGAATTAGGCTATTCTTTCTTTATATAACGTCATCAGGCAAAGTTGAAATATGAATTAGTCTAGTCTTTCTATATATAACGTGATCAGGCAAAGTTGACATATGAATTAGACTATTCTTTATTTATCTAACGTCATCAGACAAAGTTGACATATGAATTAAGCTATTCTTTCTATATATAACGTCATCAGGAAAAGTTGACATATGAATTAGTCTATTCTTTCTATATCTAAAGCCTCGGTCACACCTTACCGGATAGCTCGAACGGACGCCTAACGGATACCTTTTTTCAATCCGTTCATGTCCGTTAGACGTCCGTCCATATCCGTTGCATGTCCGTTAAACGTACGTTTTATCCGTCGACGTCCGTTCTGTCCGGTGGAAATTTTTGAGCATGTTCAAAATTTTGAACGGACGTCCAACGAATAAAATGTCCGTTGAACGTCCGTTAGGCATCCGTTTTGTACGGTACTTGTCCGTTTTGTTTCTGTTTTGTATCCGTTACGTGTCCGTTATACATCCGTTGGAGGTCTGGAAGATAAATTCACCAACGGACTTCTACCGGACATTTAACGGATAAAACGGATGTTAAACGAATGAGAAACGGACTTCTACCGGACGTATAACGGATAAAACGGATGATGAACGGATCTGAAACGGATAAATGCCAATTGAAAATTTCGCATCAGAAATGCCAATTATTGGTATTTTAGATTTCTTAAGGTTCATTTTATTCATAGTCGATCTTAGAGTATAGGCACGTCTTCACAATCAAGCAGTTCTTATTCAGGCCAGACAATGCCCTTTGGCGGAATTTTGAAGAACAAACCAAAACCAGTTACACAGAAACATTTTGAATATTAATGCAATTTACATGTATTATTATTGTCACCTTTGATTTTTCTGTATATCTTGTTCATTCGTTTTATGCGGTACGCTTCCGTTAGGTTTCCGTTTTATGCGTTACTCGTCTGTTGAATGTACGTTCGACATCCGTTCTGTCCGGTACGTGTCCGTTTCTCGTACGTTGCATATCCGGTGTGTGTCCGTTAAGCATCCGTTACACGTCCGTTGTATTCGGTAAGTATATCAACGGACTCCCAACGGATAACAATTTTGTCAACAGACAACTTTTATTTTCATCCGTTAGTCGTCCGTTCGTGCTATCCGGTAAGGTGTGACCGAGGCTTAACGTCATCAAGCAAAGTTTACATATGAATTAAGCTATTCTTTCTATATCTAACGTCATCAGGCAAAGTTTACATATGAATTAGGCTATTCGTTTTATATATAAGGTCATCAGGCAAAGTTAGCATATGAATTAGGCTTTTCTATCTATATCTAACGTCACCAGGCAAAGTTGAAATATGAATTCGGCTATCCTTTCTATATATAACGTCATCAGGCAAAGTTGACATATGAATTAGTCTATTCTTTCTATATTTAACGTCATCAGGCAAAGTTTACATATGAATTAGTCTATTCTTACTATGTATAACGTCATCAGGCAAAGTTGACATATGAATTCGGCTATTCTTTCTGTATATAACGTCATCAGGCAAAGTTGACATATGAATTAGGCTATTCTTTCTATATATAACGTCATCAGGCAAAGTTGACATATGAATTAGGCTTTTCTTTCTATATCTAACGTCACCAGGCAAAGTTGAAATATGAATTCGGCTATCCTTTCTATATATAACGTCATCAGGCAAATTTGACATATGAATTTGTCTATTCTTTCTATATCTAACGTCATCAGGCAAAGTTTACATATGCATTAGGCTATTCTTTCTATATATAACGTCATCAGGCAAAGTTAACATAGGAATTAGGCTTTTCTTTCTATATCTAACGACACCAGGCAAAGTTGAAATATGAATTCGGCTATTCCTTCTATATATAACGTCATTAGGCAAAGTTGAAATATGAATTTGGCTATTCTTTCTGTATATAACGTCATCAGGCAAAGTTGACATATGAATTAGGGTATTCTTTCTATATCTAACGTCATCAGGCAAAGTCAATTTGTGAATAAGGCTATTTTTTTATATCACTTTTTACAATTTACAATTAACTCCTTCTAAGTCTTTGTATCTGTACATCATTGACTAACACTTATGTTTTTGTATGTTTTTTACCTCCATAAAAATAAAAAAAAAACAGAAACAAAATATTGGTTTGTCTTTGACCAAATTGTTTATGAAAACTTCGATAGTGACTATAGATAACATGGACCAAGTGGTCCTAGTCAAAGAAATTTTGTTGGAAACAACTGGTCTTAAGAACACTACATCGGCGAGACCCGCAACTGTAGTCTCGATCATAAAACACCTTTAAGTACATATGTACATATTTTTGGATTAAGAACACAATTATATTCTATGTTTTTTTTTATTTCTCAACAAAAATCAGGGTAGATATAAAAATAGCATCAAGTGCACTAGAGGCGCATTTCGGCAATTATTGTAACTTCAGACATTCTCGAGTTCAAAATATTTAAAATCACAAAACTTATAAGTAAAATAACATCCAATGAAAATAAGGAGGCAGCAGACAACACAAGGATTAGCGACAATGATAACGTATATATCTAATGCAATAAAGGAGGTAATACAAGTACGGATGTTGAATCTAATAGAACAGTTTGAACATTTGTTAGTTTACCATAACTTTGCATGAAAACTTTAATCAGCTTTGGAAAAAGCGCATTTGCCACCAACAATATATTTTGCAACCAATTGAAATACGTAAATTTATTTGATCACAAAATCAAATTATATTACTTTATACCTGTATACTATCAATCGTTCCAAACGTATATATATGTTGTACAAATGGTATTAAAATAAGCTCTATTCCAGAATTTTTTTTATATCATTACTGAATCGACATGTACATGTAACAACAACTCTTCAGGTAACTATGGAGATGTAAAAGCTGCGTGATGCCTATGAAACAATCATCGTTAAGCTTTACATTCTCTACCTGGAGTAATTAAAACAACCAGTACGGAAATTGAAATCGAATGCAGCAAAAACTGGAGGGAATAAATGTTACTGATAATATCAGATATAATATCGATCACACCTGTACTTTTGTTGGGGAATGCTTTAAAATCATTTTGATGTCGTTAAGAACCTACTTTTTATAATTCAAATTTATCCGTTGGGAAAATGAGAATGTTCAAATTTGAGTGCCGATAATTGACATAAACAATTAAAACGATAATTATATCGCTTTATATATATACAAATATAAAATACGTCTGAACAAGTGACGACTCCACAACAGATTTTATCCATCGGATCACCAGCAGTGATGGTGAAATAAGACTGACATAACATGCTGTATATAATTCGTCTAAACATCAGCCCAACAATATCTAACATTGTTGGGCTGATGTTTATACGAATTATATATATATCTATATATACATTCAACCCACTACATTATGTTTGATGCAAAATTTTAATTTCATGTCAAATGAAGCAACATATTATTTGATTCAAAATGAAATAAATATAAAGATTACAAAAAGACTGATAATGAAGTTTAACATATTATTGGTTTATCTCAAACTCAGATCATCAATAATTTAAAATAATACAGTCAGTAATTAGCGCTGTTTGCGTCATTTAATTTAAATTTTATGTCGATTTTGCTAATAATAGAACATACAATAACATTATTCATTTGAAGTTATAATATTCAAGGAGAGGAAACATTATTCGCGTCGTTATTTTAGAAAAGAATAAGTATTTTTTAAAAACATTTAGAAAACAGTCATAATAGATACCAGGATTGAAATTTTTTATTTGCGTCAGACGCACGTTTCGTCTACAAAAAGAATCATCAGTGACGCTCGAATTAAAAAAAGTAAAAAATGCCTAGGTACGAATTTGAAAATTATTCAGGACTAAAAACAAGCAATTACTGTTTAAATAAAATCCAGTTTAAGAAATACTCTAAACATTCACATGACTTCATAAATGTTTAGATTCCTAAAATATTTCATTTATTTAAAGGAAGATACATTATAAAGTAGTATAACCATACTTTTATTTATCAATATAAAATTAATTTGTACAAGGCAATACAATGGAGAAAGCGAGTAAAATATGAAATTCTCTTTGCACTGCACTTCTTCAAAGTTACAATGTTCAAAATGATAAATGATATAGTTAAAATTTAAGCTCATTTAAATGTTGGTATTTAAGTCTGACGTCCATTTTCACTGAACTAGTAAACATTTTTATTCGATGACCAGCTGAGGCCCACCTCCGGGTGCGGGGTTTTCTCGCTTCGATGAAGACTCATTGGTGGTCGTCGGCTGTTATCTGCTCTTAGGTTAGGTTGTTGTCTCTTTGACATACAACTTCTTTCCATTTTCAATTTTTTTAAATGGTTATCCGGAATACACATTCTATTTTATTTTGTAATCGTTCATTCTTAAATGTGTTATATGTTTATCTTTATATCTTATAACCGTTTATTGACTGGAGTCACACATGTAATATTACGATGCTCAGGGTTGATTATTTAATTGGTCTCAAACACTTCCCTTGTGCATTAAAGACTGACAAGGATACTTTGATATAAACAACAACACCTGCCAATTTTAAAATATGGTCACTGCTTTTCCGAGAAAAACATTGTAAATACAAAACGATACAAGAGATGTGAAAATACCAATCAAACTGAAAGTAGCATGGCAAAACAGGAAAAACGACCAAAAGACAAACACTATACAAAACTCAACCTTATAAACTAAAGACTGAGCAATACCATCCCTCAAAACATCTTAGGTGCTCCGGCAGGGTGAACATATCCTGCTTCACATGTGGCACCTGTCGGATTGTTCGTGCAACAACAAACAAAATAAAATGACAAAGCATTAGGATTGAGTCCATTGAAAAAACTATTTAAGATTTTAAATCACGTTACATCTAAACATAATAACTCAAAATAAATAAAAATTTGTGTTCGCAAAACTTTCAAGAGGTTATGGCACATACATCTAAGGGTATCTTTTAACTAAAGGAAAAAAAATATAAGTTTGGTATACAGTTATTTAAAATAATGACAATAAAAGGGGATTTCAGAGTGATATCAGATCATACATTTAACAGTTTATTTAAATATGGTTCAAACATTGGCACATATCATTTTAAAGCTGGAAAATGCTTAAATAATAATAAGAAAATAACAGCTAGATTCAGCTCGCCAAGGGTTGATATATTTAAGTGGAATAATGCAGCTACATTTAAAACAAAATAGTATTCCTAAGATATATAGAATTGAGAATAGAAATGGCAATGTGCCAATGTGACAACAGCCCATCCAAAGAGTAGAAAACAGCACAAGACAACTCCATGCAGCAAGAAAACCCCGGTCTTGGAGGCTATTTCAAACTTACCCTTAATCAATACCGGGTAATGTATACTATAACAGCGAAATGGACCCTGTACTACACTCCAAAACATATGAACTAAATTATAAAACACACAAGATGCATATGGTCGAATGATAAAATAACTGTAAGCTCTATTTTTTATCTAATGCGAAAAATGTATGTTAGAGTCAATAACTAACTGTCATTTCATTTTGCTGAAGTTATTTATCGGATAAACGAGTGCTTCACTAGGTTGCGTAAGATCTTTGAAAAATGACACAATAACTATGCCAAAGTTTTAGTAGTAGAGAGAAGTTACTAATTCAAATGTAACAGTTACAAAAGTATCATTTAGATTGTGAGAGCCATTTTAACAAACAAACCGGTAATGTATTTAAATGCGTTTCTTACCATTAATGGGATGTGAATTTCTACTCAAACTAAGTATATGTAAAAATGAAGACGAATGGATATTTTTACGTTTAAATTACTGTGGCTTTGGAAACCTGTCGATAAAAAATGAAAGAATATAAGGGATTAAAACAAACGCTTTCTATAATAAACCCCATGATCTGGTCCGTAAAAAAGCAAAAAAGAAAATGCTTTGATGCTTTTAAATTCATGCAAGTTAAAAAGGATAGTTTGAACACTATTATCCTTTCTTTATGATGATAGATGCGTTGAAAAGTGGAAACTGCTATTTTGAAGTTGAATTTCGATTTACAGTAATTAAATTCATGTTTAGATAGCCGTTTTCAAAGCCCGTGTATCTTCGTCAAGTTGAGAAGAATGCATTCAGAGCCATTTTTGCGGGTCCTTACAATGTGTTTTAAGAAAAGACGCGAAAATTTTCAAAATGTTTTGAACTACAAATGGTTGTGTTTGTGTTATTTCGGAGACCTTAAGGAAAATGCCCCCCCCCCTTTTTTTGAAATAAATCAATGGATTAATTTAGAAAATGTTTTTTTTTCATGATTCGCTTCTCACCCAATCATTTTCATATGTATTCGCTTTTTTATATTTTCTAACATTTTGTGCCTGAAATAAGTTAAACAAGCTACAATCAATCGTAAATTTCCTAAACAATTTTGTCTCACCTAAGTGAAATCTCGGGACTGACATTGTCGCTTATCATTCAGTTTGTTTTTGCCAATTCAACCTGAATAGAAGACAACACGCCGAGCAATATGATCATTACGAAAAATACATATACTTTTTTATATGCTATCATTAGTTGACATACTTGCTCTTCACGTCAACTTATTATATATGAAACGTCTGTTTTGTTGTATTTCCTGCTTCCATTATTGGTAAATGATGAACAAATACATTAATGGAATAATTTTCCCCATAGAGTATAGGATCCTCGGCCCTATTTAAACTTCTTTGTTCTTTATCTTTAGATTGAAAGTACCACGCAGTACGCAATTTAAATCGACACGAAAGGTACATCCTCAATTACGCTGTGTTTATACTTGTTTCATGTTCGTGGTTGATCACAGAAATAAACTCGAGGTCATCACATCCTCATAACAGATACTTTATAAAATGATTTAATCAAAGACTGTATACCTTGACTTATTTGATAAAACCACCTTATATATCATAGTAAACCATAAAATAAATAGGATTTCATAATTGCCTGCTTAAGTGTATACTTCAAATTAATCGTTGTTGTTAGTGATTTTTTCAGAAGAGAATTAAGTGGGTATTTGAGTTAACTATAAAAGGGATAATTAAGAACGGAACTGTTAATTTTGAGTACAATGGATACGTGTTAGTTCGTTAAATGATACTTTAACGAACAATCACCTATGGTTTGTGTGTATTTCAAATATATCATTCTTGCGTCACTGTTAAATGCCAGTCACCAAAAAAACTGTTCTTAGAATGTTCAGATTGCAACACAATACACAACTGAATATGTCTATTGCAATCATTGCTCAGTTAACTCAACTACCAAAATGATTTAATTTTAAATATGTACTTCAATACAAAGGATGATATTTTATTGTATGAAGGATGAATCATTTGAATCTGTCATACATTCCAAATTTATATGTAGACAACCCGAGATTACAGAATAATAAGCTCCGCTCTATAAAGGAAATTGACACTGAGTATGTAGTTCGTACACACGTTAAGGCGATGAAGAATCACATATTTCATTCGAAAATGTAATTAGCATTATACATAATTATTGTTAAATGAACAATTGATATAAATACGTAACATTCTAATTAAAATTTCGTGACATACAAGTATAATAATTATTTTATGATATATCTACTATGAAATCGACATGTTCAGTCGTTTTAGATAAAGTTCACATATAGATTATTGTTTTCAAGTGTAGAAAACCGTTTTCATCTCAGTAGACATTTTTTGCAGAAGTTTTCCGTTTTAAATATTACTTTCACACTTAAAACGCTTAAAACCTATATACATGTATGTCTTTAATTCGAAGATCGAAACGAATTATACCAAGGGAAAGCAAGGAACGTTCACACTTTTAACTTAAAGCGGTCCCTCGCTTCCTGCAAAATACGAAGTCAAATGCTATCGTTTGGTTCAATCTATACAAAAAAAAACAAGCATACAGTTCAATAATAACTAATTTCGCTGAAAATTACAAGTATCGATTAAATCATCACATGATTTGTAAAATGTGGCAACAAATTCTAAATACTGATATAGTTCATACGGCGAGGTGTACATCTATTCGACTCACTAGATCAAGAAAGTTGACCTTAGATAAACGTGGCTATTAATGTTTAGATTATTTTCATTATCATTTCATTGTGTATTCATGACTTCAAACTTAATTGTTTATAAAAAAAGGAAAACAAATATATTTTGGCGATAAATTAAAAATTTTCCTAAACCCAACATAGCTTCTATGAATCAAATTAATATCAGACCAGCCTTTTGTTACACGATACTGAGTTAACATTGAAAAATAAAACATTCGATTAACTTCTTAACTATTGAAATGAATGATCGATAAGTTGATACTGATACTTCTGAAGGCTACAGATATTATAAGAATTTTCAGTAATAATTGTATATCCATGAAATATAGTAAACCTTGAATTTTCAATTACTAAATTATTAATTTTGTCGACTTTTGTATTTCATTATTTCAGTAGACTTTTATGGTATTAAATATGAAAGCATTTTTCCAAAATCTGTAGACATACATGTGGTCATGCCTACTTTCTTGTATTTATTCTGACATGTTCTTTGTATTTGATATTATAGCATTGTCATTTGAATTCTAATCATAAAAATATATTGAACATATTCCTTCAATGTATTAAAATAATCCGTTTAAATAGAAATAATAAATAAAACTTAGGACTGTTCCAAGACACTATAGAGTATGTCTATCTAAAGACTGATTTACAGTTAAAAACAAATCAAAGGATAGTCTTACGATAGTCTTAGGACAGTCCTTAAATATGTCTTAGGATACTTTAGATATTAAGATCCATGAAATAAAAAAGTAGGTCGAACTTCATACCGAACTGTTTATTAATGAAAATAAAGTTCACTAAATTTCCTCGAAAAAGTCTGAATTTCTAAATAACTATGTGGGATTTCGTACTATGTAAAATAACAAGTAGAATTACTTTGCATGCAATATCTCAGTATCCCACATTATCAGCTTATAAGTTTTTAATTTAGTAAACTAAACTTAGAAAGATGTAGATAAGGTGACTTCATTCTTTCTTACAGAAATAATTGATGAATAAAAATATTAACGGGAAAATATCCTTACCTGTCTGATCGTGGATAAATTTAATTTGCAGATGGGATGCGTCCTAGTAGGGGATAAGGTATATGAAATTAAATTTTGCATACCCGAGTAATTATTATGAAATTCAATAAACCATATGTTTTTGCAGTTCATATTTTTGCTATGAATCTATTAACACATGCGTATACTATAAGATCGTGACGGGACAATGGCATAAAATAGAACTCGTTTTATAGATAGAAAAATTTGTAAGCAATACAAGTTGAAAGGATGCTTTGCACCTCTTATGGCTATACTTGTATAAAGTACGACAAGTGTTTTTTTTAAGTAATAAAAAGGTAAATTGTTTTCCTCGTCTTGAATGTTTAAATAAATGAAAGAGACAAGAAAGTTATTTTTTTTAAGAATTAAGATACACTGAAGTGCAACAGGAGCCATAAATGATAAAATGATATGTGCTATTTCCTTAGCTGTATTTGGCAAAACTTTAAGGAATGCTTGGTCCTCAATGCTCTTCAACTTTGTATTTATTTGGCTCCAAAGTAAAAAGTCCAAAAGTATATCAAAAACAAAAACGAATTAATTTAATCGGATAATTTAAGTGGTTTAAACAAATTCAAAAGATATTACCCTAACTATTTGTTTACCAACATCAAAATATTTTCAGTGTGGTTTGAGTATTTCCAATTGATAAGGCGAACATCTGTTTAACTTTCGGGAAAGTTTAAACTCGATTGATTAAGCTATTATTTTTAGTCCTTTTTGGTCATATAGCTTGACAACGTTTTAGGTTCTTATAAATCATTGGCTTTGTGCTTTCTAAATGAAGGTGAATCAAAAAAGCGCTTCGGACGCAATACATTTTTATAGTGCTGTTTTAATTTTTTGCAAATCATTTACTATCATATATCTGACTTCTAACTTAGTCTTATCATCAAAATAATCGAATACATATAAATTTTGGTTCTGAATTAAAACTTTTTTGCAATCTCCACGTCAATGAATCAAATTAATAGACCAATCTTTTGTTTACAAAAATACCACAAATATTTCTATACATAAACTGTCTTCCCTTAGTTGTTTTTTCCGTCCATGTTTTTTGTCGACTATGCCTTTGCATTATTTCAGTAGACTTTTAAATATTAAAAATAACTAAAGAAAAGTTTTCTCAGTCAAATACTTGTAATGTTTCCATAAATTATCATATATGGTGTGCAAAAGACGGGCGAAAGATACCAGACGGAGAGTCAAACTCATAGATCGAAAATAAACTGAAAATGCCATGTCGAAAAGAAAAACAAACAGATAAATAATAGTACACAAGACACAGCATCAAAAACTAAAGATTTAGCAACACGAACCCCACTAAACAAATTGGGTGATCTCAAGTGCTCTGGAAGGGTAAGCAGATCCTGCTCTCCATGTGGCACCCGTCGTGTTGCTCATGTTATTTCAAACCAGGTAAATAGTCCAATTCGGTAGTCACATTCGTGAAAAGGGAAGGGGATTGTAGTTACGACATAAGGAACATATCCGATTTCATCTGTGAAACAGATATCTAATAACGGCCAATCAACTCGTGATGGCTTCGGTAAAATTTACGAAGGGATGATTTCAAATTCATCATTTGGAACTTTTGGTTTTATAGCTTACTTGTGAGCAGCAAGCCCCATTTTAGGAAATCAAAGCCCAAAATACTCCGTATGCAGGTGCTGTTGTAATGTTGATACATAGTTATGGAAAGTTTACAATTGATAGCGTACGTATAATTTACGATAGGATGATTTCAACTTATCTTGTATTAATTTTAATCTCTCCTTTGTATTTCTTATTTCGCTGATATCTTTATATGAAATAATATCACAATAATATTTACAATAAAACATGACAATTATATGAATGTATTTTAGAAAAAAATAGTAAGCTTGAATTAAGAATATGAATATACCTTCCGAGATAATACATATTCCTATCATAAGACAATTTCAATTTGCAGTTTAAGATATGTTCTAGAATACTTTTGCCAACTAACGTCCTGAAAATGAAAGGTATCGCGAACGAATTATAGTAATTATGTGCCTGAACACAAGCAATCTAATACCTAAACCATATTAAAGCAAGTTTGAAATATCTACACAAATTTAACGGAACGGATTTTTCAAAATACGTTTATTACAGAAAATAATGTTATGTGTGCCCCATTTTCATGAATAATTCTTTAATCAATAAAGGTATATAATTTTAAGCATGCGATATCATAGTATTCGAAATAATGAACCCTTAAATCACTAATTTAGTAAATGAAATGAAGAACAGCGTATAAAAGCTGACTTTATGAGTTCACAATTAGGAAGATGAAATCATCTCTTTTGTCGTAACATGCGCCATCAATTATAAAAGGATACATGATATTTTGCAAACAGAACAAAATAAATGATTAAAGGCAACAAAAAAATACAGATGTTCAAAAGTCATAAATCGATAGAGAGAAAACAAATCCGGATTAATTAATCAAAACCGAGGGAAACACACAATTAAAAGAGGAAAACAAAGGAAAATCAGGAACACCAAAGTGCAACAAAAACAAACGCTATTACACATGAAAACAAACCATTTGATAACAAATACCGTATTCTATGAAAATACTTAAAAATCGAAAAGACTGTTTAAGAGATTGCAAGTCGTGTATCTAGGCTTAAACATGGTGCGTATAAGTTTTTAAGACGTTTGACCAGTTTTTAATATGGAGCTGAACAGTTTGAAAGTCGTGCGCACCATTTTGAAAGTCGAGTGGATAAATATTCGAAAAGTCGTGTCCTGAGTTTTTGTGGATGATGAGAAAACAATTATAAAATTATCACATGTAGAAACGAATTAAAATTGTTGCGTTAGAATGTCTCAGTGACAATATTTGATAAACACATGAATATAAGTTACGTTTCCTATATTCAAAATACATATTTGCATGTTATACTTTTAAAAAAATGTAATCCTATTGTTTAGTCATAGCTTTTAGTAAGTAAAAAAAATATGCAGAACATGCACTATCGACTTTTTCAATATATTGCTCGATAGATCAACTGCCACTTCCAAAATGCTAATTGCAAGTATAGGAATTTCTTTCTAAGTAATAGTCTGGCATTTTTGCGTTTAAAATTTCTAAAAGAAAAGGAAAAGAATACATATCGACATGCCACATAGTATTTAATGCCAAACAGTTAACATTCCTTATCAATCAATAATTCGATATTATGCTATATTAATCTACAGTCTCCACAAAACGGGATCCGAAATAAGCTCAATGAACAATTTTTAGTACTTTAAATGATAAGAAATTGTTTTTCAGAGATTTTAAGTGAAATTTTATAACTAATGACAATTTCTATGCACTTTATAGATCAATTCCATGCTAATATGCCGTGGTTACAGTCAAGAAGTGCCAGCCCTTTTCCATGTCGAACAAACTCATTTATTGCATTATTTATTGTTTCGTTTCAAATTTGCATGTAGTTCTTGTCCATGGGCATTACGCATTAAAACAAAGAATGATAAAATAAGTACGGTATAAAAAAAAAAAAAAAACTGGATACCATATATGCGGGACCAAAAAACTTTTAAGTGCTAGGTTTTTGTGAAAATACAAAAAACAACGATCATGCCATGAAAGATATATTAATTAAACAAAACCACAATTACTTTTTTTGCAATGAATTATTCTATCAAGATTTATTTCTGAGTCCTTTTATTATGCACCACAAAATGTCATCGCAATGGAGACAATTGAAAATTTTAGAAATTACTAAACAACTATTTATTTAGCTAGACGACATATGATCTCGACAAAGGTCAACCGGAAGTAAACTTGTTTAACTTGAAGTTATATCATTTATTTCAGGATAACGTTCAAATAAGCCATATCATTAAATTTTCAGAATCATTGTGGATCACTCTCTCATATCAACTGGAAATGACATTTTGTAAACCGGCAGTAGCAAATTATCTCCCAAGTTAAAAACTAATATGAAAACAATCTTGGTTTTTTCGAGTCTGTGGGATGATCGTGGCAATTTCTACGATGGAGTAGCCATTTTTAGCTCTTTTGAGCGTTTCTCATCACTTGGCGTCCGTCGTCCGTAGTCGTCGTCGTCGTCATCGTCGTCCGTCGTCGTTAACTTTTACAAAAATCTTCTCCTCTGAAACTACTGGGCCAAATTTAACCAAACTTGGCCACAATCATTATTGGGGTATCTAGTTCAAAAAATGTGTGGCGTGACCCAGTCAACCAACCAAGATGGCCGCCATGGCTAAAAATAGAACATAGGGGTAAAATGCAGTTTTTGGCTTATAACTCAAAAACCAAAGCATTTAGAGCAAATCTGACACGAGGTAAAATTGTTTATCAGGTCTAGATCTATCTGCCCTGAAATTTGCAGATGAATCGGACAACCTGTTGTTAGGTTGCTGCCCCTGAATTGGTAATTTTAAGGAAATTTTGCTGTTTTTGGTTATTATCTTGAATATTATTATAGATAGAGATAAACTGTATACAGCAATAATGTTTAGCAAAGTAAGATTTACAAATAAGTCAACATGACCAAAATGGTCAGTTGACCACTTTAGGAGTTATTGCCCTTTATAGTCAATTTTTAACCATTTTTCGTAAATCTTTTACAAAAATCTTCTCCTCTGAAACTACTGGGCCAAATTTAACCAAACTTGGCCACAATCATTATCTAGTTTAAAAAATGTGTGGCGTGACCCGACCAACCAACCAAGATGGCCACCACGGCTAAGAATAGAACATAGGGGTAAAATGCAGTTTTTGGCTTATAACTCAAAAACCAAAGCCTTTAGAGCAAATCTGATAGGATTAAATTGTTTATCAGGTCAAGATCTATCTGCCCTTATATTTTCAGATGGATTGGACAACTGGTTATTGGGTTGCTGTCCCTGAATTGGTAATTTTAAGGAAATTTTGCCGTTTTTTGTTATTATCTTGAATATTATTATAGATAGAGATAAACTGTAAACAGCAATAATGTACAGCAAAGTAAGACCTAAAGATAAGTCAACATGACCAAAATGGTCAATTGACCCCCTAAGGAGGTATTGTCCTTTATAGTCAATTTTTAACAATTTTCATAAAATTTGTAAATTTTTACTAACATTTTCAACTGAAACTACTGGGCCAAGTTCATTACAGATAAAGATAATTGTAAGCAGCAAGAATGTTCAGTAAAGTAAGATGTACAAACACATCACCATCACCAAAACTCAATTTTGTCATGAATCCATCTGATTCCTTTAATATTCACATAGACCAAGGGGAGCGACACAGGCTCTTTAGAGCCTCTAGTTTTCTTTTATTTCAAGCATCATTATTCAGAAAAAAAATTCTAATCAGTATAACAAACATTGTTATATGACACCGGAAGTAGTATTTTTGCACCAAAAGTACTTATTATCTTCCTTTTTCGATGGGAAGTGTGTAGAAATCATATATTTTTGAAATCATTGGAAATAAAAACGCCAACGTAACATGTATTGTTTTATGAATGAAACGCGCGTCTAGAGTACAATTTTTATTACAAAATCAGATTGTGTGCAGAAAGAAATAAAGAATATTAGTTTTACAATCCAAGTCAAAAGAAGTTATGATCAGTTTTCTTTTCATTTAGCTTGCCTCTAGTATCTTTTCCAGACGTGACTTTATATTTGTTATAATAAACATTCAAGTGACTTTTTCGAGAATTTTTTTATACATATCATGGCGTTTTTGATATAAAACACACTACGGTTGTTCAAAATGTATTTAAGGGGGATAACTGTTATTAAAAACAAATGTGTGATAACCAAATATTAGGTTACAAAGTCCACATTTTAGCCGGTTGCGACAAATAATCACGACCATTAGACTGTGGTTTTATATCACCGGACTTTAGCAAACTAGCTGTGTCAGCACGACCATTATATTTTAGGGTATTACATAATTACATTTTAGCTGCAGAATAACACTCTACAGTACCAACTCACTTTCAAAGAAACATCGCAATCTTCACTTAGTCATTTAAAGGACGAAACAATATAACAAGTAGCTGTAAATTCAGAAATTTTTGCAAGGTTTGTTATTGCGATAAATTCGACAGATCTGTAATCGCAATAATTTAAACGTATTTTGAAATATTTTATATAATTAAAACAGGATTTTTACTCAAAATCGTAAAAGATTTAATCGCATTTTGTCAAAAATGACAAAATCGCAGTAATAAATGCACGCAATAATTTTCTGAATTTACAGTAGGTTTTAAACCAATCAAATTTTGCCTTTATAAAATGACACGTTTTGTACAATTTAAACCGTTACATATATGTATTCAAAATATTTATCATGAATCTAGGCGGAAACATTATGTTATTAATAGATAAAATCATGTACTAAGTATTCAAACAAGTGTGAAAGTGTGAAATATAAGGTAAACCGTCTCACTATTCAACCGTTAGCATTAAAACACCCAATACATCGCATTAGAAATATTAACTATTATTATTATAAAACTATAAAATGTTATGATGCCTTTTCTCTCATTGGTACCCAAGATTGTTAAACACCCATTAGTGATAGTACCCTCTTCTGAACCTGATTACATCATAAGGTACATGATACATTAGACAATTTTATGATTCTATACGTATTAACTTACAAACTAACAGACGAAAACTTAGTAATTTTGTTTTAAAAAAAAAACATGTTAAATATACACTATTGTTTTTATATTGATTTTTATGCAATTTGAGTACACTCAATAACATTTTTATTTTTATATAAACACCAGCTATAAATAAAAACGATCAAAATAAATAAAGCTTGCATATGTATTGTCACATCTTACCGTTCCGATTTAACAACTTGAGGTGAAACAAGATTAATTTTGCATTCCTCCTTTAATATTTTTCAGTATTCACGTATTATATCTTATTACATTGTATATCTATATTCTCGATGCAGTTGCAAATTCTTTATTCACTAAGTTACAAATACAACGAACTAAAGATAAAGGATACTACAGATACATTTGAGTAGGCCTCATATCTTGACCTACATCTAGAAATTGACAATGAGGGTCGGTTGAAAACAAAACTTTACAACAAAAGAGATGAGTTCAGCTTTCTTATTGTGAACTTTCCATTTCTACGTAGCAACATTCAAGCAGCACCTGCATACGGGGTATTATCTCCCAATTGATAAGATATTCCCTTACTTGTATTTCCTATCATAATTTTCTTGATAGAGGGTTGCTACTCACAAGGAAGCTATTAAACCAAGAATTCCAAATGGTGATAGTTGAAATCATCCCTTCGTAAATTTTACGGACGCCATCACGAGTTGGTTGTTTTAAAGATGATATCGGATATATTCCTCACGTTGTAACTACAATCCCCTTCCCTTTCATGAATGTGACCTACCGAATAAGACTATTTACCGGATTTGTTATAACGTGAGCAACACGACGGGTGTCATATGTGGAGCAGGATCTGCCCACCCTTCCGGAGCACCTGAGATCACCTCTAGTTTTTGATGGGGTTCGTGTTGCTTATTCTTTAGTTTTCCATGTTGTGTCATGTGTACTTTAGTTTGTCTATTTTATTTTTCATTTTCAACGATGACTCAATTTATGAATTTAACTGTCTATCTGGTATCTTTCGTCCCTCTTTTACAAAAATTATACTCATCCCAAAGATAGTATAATATTGAGAAATTAAACAGGGAATGCTTCATAGAGACATCAACCCGACCGAAGAGCAAAATGCGGTAAAAGACCACCAATTAGGTGGTTAACACAGCCAAAACATATGCAAAAGTGACTGAACTAAAATAAACGATATACCGAAACAGATACTCTGTTATATGCAAGCGTTGAGGCTAATGACTTTTACAATTCACTTAAGTGAACAGAAATATCTGTGATGGCCATTTTTTTCAATTTACAGATATGGAAGTAATAAATACTCTTTGTATTCATGTCTAGTTATAAACTTTTTCAAAAAGAAACTTTCATGTTGCACTTTCCACAAATGGTTTTTGATCAAATATTCAGAAAAGATTTAATTGTAATTATTAAAAGCCAAAAGCAATGAACACTTTTCCTGCACACTGATCACAAATTGAAATAACACGCGACAATTTTCTCGTGTCTATATCACCCGACAATCTAAACTTTTTGAAAAATACTAATAAGAATTTATTGCAAAACTTTCGCACCAGACTTCAGGCTTACTGGTATATGTAAATTTGAAAAAAATCATATTCCAGTTGCAGTATACCAAGAACACTGTGGTCATTGGTTTAAATTATTGCTGATATATTGATTGAAATATGTGGTTCATTGTATGTTGGATTGTGCCAGCCAACTATCGCCTTTGACCAAACGACAAATGTTCCGTGTTGAAGGCCTCACTATGAATTGGATATGAAGGTCATCAATAAAATCTGATACATAGCCTTAAACATGTCTGTACACAACCAACATATTTATTTGTCTTTATCTACTGATTAAAACACTCACCAGATCCTAAGCTTATAATTTGGTACGTCAGACTCGTGTTGTGATTACATATAACTCATTAATGGTGCTCGAGTATTTAACAGTTGTTAGGTCAACAGGAATGTGAGGAAAAAGAGCACTGAAAATCAATTCCCGCAAAATAGGGCCTATTCCGACTATTGCTATCTTTGTCTGAGTTGCAAAAAAATAGTGTTTTGAATAATTCAACATTCATAGTATGTAGCTGCAACAAATAAACGTATGCTTGTTTAAAATATTGAGAGGATGAGAAGTATCTTTTAAACGATCCGACGCGTATCCATTATGTCTATTACTTAAACTATAATACATATACTGATTGTGCATATCGACAAAAGGTTGACAGATGTATTGACATTCAATTGTATAAGGTCGATTTTTATCCGACACAGCTCTATTGTTCGAACGTCTTTTCAAAATTACAGATCTTTCAATTACGATTAATAAATCTCTTTTATATTTAAGTTTAAATATCCACTTCATCTTGAAATACTTTCAAGAAACAATTAATAATAAGAAGTATTCAAATAGTTGATTTAAATCTTAAAACAATATTTCAAATCGAAATCGTATGTAATTTCATTATACTGTACTGAAATTACACTAAAGAAAACCAAGGATTTATTTTCGCACCTCTGAAAGAAAAACACCCATTAAACTGCGGATTTACCTGGCTATTTTTTCAATAGATAGGAGTCAACTTGTAATGTTGCTGCAATTCAATTTGAAAAAAAAGTATAACAAAAATATTTAACTCCAAAGTAAATTAAAAAATGGAACGTCCATGAAAACTGACAAACTCGAACGCACAGGCGTATTCTGGTAAATAGTTGGTTAAAGCTGGTTTGATAGCTTTTTAAACCTCTCCGCTATGTTGAAAAAAAATGGGTGACAACCCAAACAGACACAATAGGTTTAGTACCAATGTTTAGGAGCCAGAAGCCTGATGATTTCAGTTACATTTCGAGAGATTCAATAATTCTCTGTTAGTTTTTATGCCAGAGACATTCTTGTGTCGTAGAGGAACAATTCATTTTCGACTTACTTGTCAATTGTAGCAAATAGAAGGGGTGCTTGCTATTAATTAATTGGTCTGATACAAAACAAATGTAAAAAAATAAGTAGTGGCTGAATAATGTTGAATGCAACATTATCAATATTCCATACAAGCAGATATTGTGTGTGCTTGATAAACAAAAATAAAGTCCGAATTACCAACATCAAAGAATATTAAAAAAAAACAACGAAAAAACAATATTATTTAATTGAAAATATTGACAATTCAAATACTTCCTGATTTTTTACAGCAATATTGTTTATAACAATCACATATTTTGGCACGATCTATGTTTATTTTATCGATTCTTTGAATAAACATACTCATAAGGTTACAAAAAAGAGCCTGGAGCGCTCAATTGTTAAAATATGCTATTTTTTATACTATTTTTCCCCTTATTACAATCAGTTATATTTGCTTAGTTGTAGATCTTGTTTAGTTTCATTTTTGTAGGTTTAGTTAGGATGATCATTTTAATGCGTACAGTTATACCTATCTATTAAAGTCTTTGAGATTAAAGAAACATAAAACAAAAACATCAACATTTAATGGCAACACATCTTAATACTAGTGTGACAACTTGTTCATGCAGATCTTATTTTGCTGACTTAGTTTGCTTTTTCCAACTTCTCAGCAGTTAATGTACATTTTTAAGTTAACCCGTGACGACTGATTTGTAGATTTAATTTCGGAGAACAATTTTGTTTAACTATTATTGTTTGCGCAAAAATTGCTAAAATAGAAAAGAAAATCATCTTTCGAGATCAAGGTTGCCTATCAGTAGTCAATCTCGGTCATGTTGAATTATTATTTACAATTTCTCTTTATCTATTATAGCTTCTGCAAATAAAACAAAAGATAAACTAATCTTCCAAGTCAATAAATCCTTAAAACGGACCAATTGCCATCTCCTCCGTTTGTGATCAATCAAATCCTCGGATAGACTTTTTTTAAGTAGATACCATAAGAACTATTTAGGTTAGGTTAATTTTGGTATCTTCTCGATTAGGTGTTTCGTAGATTATGACAGGTGACGTACGACAATAACGGATGCAAAGTGATTGTAAAAGCTCTCATGGTCTGTTAAGCCATGTGTTCTAATTGATTTATCAAAGATAAAAGGCGTTTATCACTGTAATAACATCTTTTTTACTGTTTTGTGTGGTTCTTAAATTGCTTTTGTTATTAATAAATTCAAACGTAACTAAAGGAGGGGCAAAAGATACCAAAGGGACAGTTAAACTCATAGATAGAAAATAAACTGACATCGCCATTGCTAAAAAAGAAAAAGACAAACAGACAAATAATAGTATACAAGACACAATATATATGTTTCGGTTCTTATACATCCTTGGCTTTCAAATAATCGGCTTTGATCGTTTCTGATGATGATAAACCGAGAAAAATGGTTTGGATGCATGCAATTTATTACGTGTTGTTTTCATCTTTTACAGCATCAAATATCATAACGGACGATTATTGTAATCTAAAACTACTTAACTTGGTCACTGGTAACTGAGAATATTTGTCTCAATGGCAGTAATAACACATCTTCATATTTTTAAAAATATAAAAAAAATGTCTTATCTCATTTATCTTACAGTTCATGTACAAAATACAATTTGTAAAGGTGAAATAATTGATTGTAAGTTGTTTGTTATATATCTAGTGACAAACTTGCATGCACGCTGTGGAAGTTAAGCAACCAACAATCAATCAATAAATAGATATAAGAAGATGTGGTATGAGATAACTCTCTAAAAGGGACCAAATGAATCAGACATTATCAGTGGTATGTCATCGTGTGACCTTCAACAATAAGCAATGTTTGCGGGATTCGAATCTCTTCCTAACAAGGAACAGTAGTGTACCAGTACAACATAAGAACGAACTATAAAAATCAGTTGAAAAGGCTTAAATCATCAGATGGATACGAATTGAAAAAAAATCTAAACAACATAGAGTTGACGTGACCGAGCACTTGTACATCCCAACAAAAAAGGGATCTAAACAGATCTAAGAGTACTCACAACTACTCACAGCTAGTTCAAATGTACTAACAACTAATAAAAAAAAATCACGCATCCAAAACTAAATTGTCAATCACATTATTCAAAGATCTAATGGCTGTGTTGAGTTGGTAAACTTTTAGTTTATTTGAACGATTGATAAGTGTACCAGGATCGTTTCTAAATTTTCAGGCACGGTAAACAACTTCTCCGTACAAATTATGATGTGCTATCCCGTTTGGAAAAAAGGTACAACCAAATCTATACATATTGGGAAGAATAATTTAATTTGTAGTAACGAAATCTCTGACTTACTACATATATTACGTTCGTTTAAAAATTTAAAACAACACAACAGACGACACGGGCATAGCGAAAGAGTTATGAAATTTAAACCTCATAATATAGTGCCAAAGGAACATCACCATCCAAAAAACGAAAATTAACAATAGGGAACGAAAACTCGTCCCTGTGTCGTTGTTAAGTGTAGAGTTTCCCGTGTTATTCTGATATATCAACATCTAGGATTTTTAATATTGCCATTTAAAGCGGGAAGTTTAGCTAGCCATAAAATCATTTTTTCTTTACATGCCTTGTACTAAGTCAGGAATATAACAGTTCGTTTCAATGTATGTTGGCGTACCTCGATTTATTTTCTCACATTCGTTTTATGACTTTTGAACACCGGTATACTACTGTTGCCTTTATTTTAACCCCTGCTTTACCCCGTATCTTGCATTTTTTTGGAATATTCAGTTCTAAAGCTCTACAACTGAGTATTTGATTTGGTCTTCTTACTGTCTTGATTCCTACGCCACGTTGAGTGTGATATACAAAATTATAAGACTGGTCACTAAGTGAACGTCTACTGCCGGAACGGTAAAAGTCCAAGGAATGGCCAGATTTTTACAACCTAGTCAACCCTTAGGAATTATGATTTGGGATTTTGGAAAATTAATTATTCAGCATATATGCATTTGTACGATGTACACACGATGTTCCAATGATTATCATAACTCTTGAGAGCATTGATACCTTTTTAGACTTATCTTTGTAAAGTTTTTTGAATTATACAAATTGAAAAAGAACTTTAAGTATTAAAAATTTTCATCATTAATATCTTAGTACAAATATTTCATTTACACAACAAATTGATGATGAATGATGTTTTTTTTAAATTTTTTCCTCTACTTTGTGTTTTATTATCGTTAAAATAATAATTATAGTCGTAACATAAAATGTTAATCATATGTTTTCTTTTAATCTAGAAAATGAAAGAATGCTTTCATATAGGACATAAAATATAAATTAAACTAGGCTGGTTAGGATAACCTTAGAACACTTTTATTTACAGTTCAAAAAGTATCAAAGGATAGCTCTTCGCGATCCATAAAGTCTGTGTTTGGAAATATTATAGGCCGTGTCATAGGGTACTTTCAAAACTAGACCCTAGTCTATGAACTAAATTCATCTAACGGTTACAAATAAAAAGTCAAACACATGCATCAAAAAGTTGTCACTATAATTTTTCTATGAAAAGGGCACATAGAAGAATAGGTTACGCCAGCTCTAGGTTCAATACCAACCAAAGAGCCGCATGGGGGGGGGGGGGAATAAAGTTAACAAGCATGGCCCTAAAAGTATTCAGTACGAAACGACTATTTTTATTTAAAAAAATAAATGTTAACATTTCAAATTAGCAAAATATCTCTTTTATAAGATAATTTAAAAACAGTCTTAACTAAATGATTTTCATTGATTTTACGTGAAGCAACAGTACGCGGATTTTCACAACTGCTTGAAATATGACTTGTAATATACAAAATTTAATCCTGGTATCTATGATGAGTAGCGAAGTTGACAAGAAACTTATTTTGGTTATTCTCTTTATTTCATTGGCTTGATATCATACTTTATAAAAGTAAACCGTTTTAGTTTAAAATACAGTCTTCAACACGGAGCCTTGGCTCACACCGAACAGCAAGCTACAAAGGGCCCAAAAAATGACTAGTGTAAAACATTCAAACTGGAAAACCAACGGTAAAGGCTAAAGTTAGATGAAGGTGTAATGAAAAAGTGTTTATTTTATCCTACATTATTGTTTTAAGTAAAGTTATATCTTAACGATAAATATAGATTCTACTACTGCATCGAGTGTGATACGATATTTATCCACTCGAGACAGTTAAATTTTCAAATTTAAAATTTAACTGTCGAGAGTGGATAAATATCGTATTACACGAGATTCGGTGTCGAATCTGTTTCTCTAATAATTTTCAAACAATATGCAGGCAAACGTATTCCTTCTTTTCGAATGATCTGCAAAAAGATGTGTTCTTTCTATGTGACGTCATCAGGCATGGTCGCCTTTTTTCATGCCGTCACAACAGGAAATTCAGTGGAAAGCAAGGAAATTCGACGTAATAATCCGATTTTAACCAATGAAGAACTGAGATGAAACGAACTACACGTTGATTAATTTTGTTTATACAATACGTGAAAGAAGGGATAAATTGACGAAGAATAAGAGAAACTATTATATAAGAGAAAGGCAAACGACACCACAGGGATATTCAGACTCATTAGTCCAAAATAAGATGTTGACAATGCCACTACCAAAAGAAAGAAAAAGACAAGCAACAGCATATACGTATAATAACAAAAACCTGACGAGATGACATCACAGTAAGTTGAGAAGTGGATATATCGGTCCTTAAAAGGATTCTTTACTACTAATGTTTTAAATCCTTATTTGTTGTATGTTTAAGTGAGTTTAACAAAAACTCTCCTTCTGTTGTCAGCAAAAAACAACTCCCAAAGTAAAAGTTAAAAAGCACAATAGAAAACAATACGTCTAATAAACACTATTTCTAAGGGAAAAAAGAAAAGGCAAAATAATTTTACCAATTCTGTATTGCCTTATTACAATTTAAGTTGATAATACTTTGTTGCTTCTTTCCATGTAAATGAAAATTCCGCCTTATTTAACATTTGTTCGGTTGGTTTAAAAATAATCTCACCAAAGATACCATTAAGCTTATAAAAAAAGTGACATCGCAAAAATACTGAGCTCCGAGGAAAATTCAAAACGGAATGTCCCTATAACTTGTTTCACCATACGCGCGTTTCGTGTTCAGAAGACTCATCGGTGACATTCCTTTCAAATAGTAGGAAGGCCGAGTCAACATTGAATGATGAATTCGAAGAGGGTTGAAAAATACCTGAGGGACAATCAACTCATAGATAGAAAAATATCGAAGATCGAAGGTTATGCCAAATTTGGATACGGCTACGCATGCCATAGGGAAGAAAATCCTGAGTGTTTCGAGTATTTTTTCTCTGAAACCCTGTAGAAAACTGCTGATCATGCATGTAACAAATTGTTCAACAAAACTCAAGAAAACAAATATACAGAAACCCACAATAGAAAAAAAAAACTCGTTTAACACATATATTTATAAAAAAAATTAGTACTCTTTACTATAAGTAATCGCAATAATGAATTTAATCTCAGTTTTTTCTTCTTCTTCAAATTGAATACATCCTACAGGGCAATCAATGGATTTCAAAACGTTCGCATTTCATGAAAGAAACATCTAAACTACTATTACTCTGTAATATTCCTGACAGATTTTCCCTTTATCAAGAATCCTTTATTCCATCAAGTATTAAAATGTAGAATTATCTCGATATAAACATTTGAAATGATCTATCTTTATACATGTTTCAATTGAAATTTAAACAGAAATATTTTGAAAATCCCCTTTCTACATATGACACATTTAGCAATATAGATAATTAAATGTTGTAGATAGAATCATATTAAATGACAAACAATACTATAAATGCTTCAAAATAAAAAAGTTGTAGACTTTTTATTCCCAGATTAAAATATCCTATTTGGTTTTATTTATCGAAAACAGTTACGGTCACCTCGACTTTTAGAAAACGATGGTCCGTGTCGTTTAAATTCTTGTTCATTTCATTATACTAATTCGGGTGCGTCTATTTTTGTGTTGGATTTTGTCGGTTTATGTAATGTATCCGGTTGTTTTCTGTAATTAGTTAATACTTCAGTTTTATAATGAACATCTTTTATATAGTCATTTTATAGAATTTACTGTTTGCATAAGTATAAATTATTCTAATAATAGGGATTCCCAAACAGAAAATTTTTGAACATCGGTATACTACTGTTGCCTTTATTCATGTCTACAAATCAATATTGTTTATGATGTTACTCATATGAATTTTATTTAGTTCAGTTGTTTGATATTTGTAGGTAATGAAAAAGACGTTCTTATTTTCAAAACTAGTGTCTTGTTCCATTTTGGTTGATTTGGACAATAAAATATGTTTAAACTAATAATCCCTGTGTGGTAAATAATATTTTAAAGGTTCGGTTTAATCTTTAATTTCTGTTATAGTTTCTCTAGTTTTTTCCTAAATAAAATGCATATCATGCATGTTGATTATGCACAACAAAAGATTTCATCATAACATATAATATGTTGCTCATAACAGTTTGAAACATCTGTCAAAATGTGTTTAAACCTCACAAAAAACAGTATTTAAATTGAAATATTTTCAAACCTATTCATGTGAAATTATGAATTTTCCCTTTTCTGTGCATTCATTTCATGTTTATATTATTAGTACAAAAATTGTAACATACTTCACTCTCTACTGTATGTTTCATTTTTCCTAAAATTATAAATATAATACATTTATGGTGAATAATTGAAAAATGATGAAAATGGCTTAACAAAATGGAAGAATCGCACATAATGACATACCTGTCTCTATCTGATTGTCGGGTAGTCCATAAATACTTCAACAATTGTTAATTAGTAGACGGATAGATGATGATAGAATTTTTAGAAAATTGTCAATATAGATAACCATGGTTACAGATTAATAGACTATGTTTGGTTTACGTTTAATAGAAGTTTGTTCTAAACGAATCTTGCAATAATGGAAGCTAGGCACGATCACATAAAACATCAAATAAAACATGAACTCAATTGGAAATTACCTGTAAACATTCTCAGTTTTAATGAATTTAATGAGTGAAGCACTTATTTATAAACAAATCGAATCAAATTATGATTATATTTGAAACATATTACAATAATATACTAGCATGTCTTTTTCAGTACTGGTGTTATAATAATATATCAGAAGTGAAAGTTTAAGGTATTTTTTTTTATATCATACCAAATGTTCTACATTGGAAAAAACACATTAACAGAACTAAAGCAATTGAAATAGATAGTAGATCTAACTTTCCAATTTCATTTGTCTGTGTTAATTTTAAATGAAAGGTTGTTTTTTGTTCATTATATTTGTCGCTTAATACAGTTCAATAACAGAATAATAGTGTACTTTTATTTGTAATTTTTCCATGATTATTTGTTTTAATGATATGTAATGATTTGCTTACTGGAGTCAAAATTTCAGATTTTTTTTAATTAGAAAAACAGTTATGTTTTGTCGAGTCAAACCTAATTTAAATTAAATAATTTCTGTCGGTTTACGTTAATTTTACCATCAAACCATATAATTTTTAATAGGCTATTTGCCAATTCCCGTTATTGACCTTCTAATTAGAGATCCCTTTTGTAGTTGTCTCCCTTATGAGGGACATTAATTTTTATTTACAATGGAGAGCTAGCAGAGAGAGCAAATTTGCCTTATTGTAATATGAGTGATCTTTAAGGTTTTTCAAATCTTTTAATTACATTAATTTGTTGTTAAGCTAAATACTTTTGACATCAGAAATTATTTTTCATGAAAAATAAGTTAAACCGCTGATACATCATTTTCAATTCATCATGCATTGCATTGCCAAAAGCCAATTTTGTCCGGTATGGAACCAGTCTACGATTGACAAAGAGAAGCAATTTGTTTAAAAAGTGTGTTATAACAGAATCAAATCGGTAATTGGCAAATGGACTATTACACCATAATAATTTACAAGACCGATTTGTAACGAAGAATAAATCTGATATCCTTTTTGTTTCAGATCAAAATAGCTCGTCGTGTTAATTCCATCACTCTTTTTTCACTTGACATCCATAGGTTATGATTAAGTTCGGTCGCCAGTGGGTAAAGTAGTTCATTTAATTTCTCTATAGAATATGAAACGCGTAGGTTATGTGTTTAAAACCGTAAGAGGCAGATTCGTTCGACTCCAATTGTAGTCTATAATATTTGCAGAGGTTTTCTGCAAAAGGTAGGTTGTAACCCCGGTTAAGTCCTTAAAAAAATGATCGCCATCAAAAATGCTACTGTGCTGAAAGTGGCAATAAACACTTACAACCAATCAATCATTCTTCCTCAACCTTACCATAATTGTAATATCTTTACGGCCAATTAATTAGCATGCACATTATTATGTATACTCGCGGGATCTAGATCCAAGATAATGTGAGATCCAAAGTACAAATTAGGCAGCTATAATTTCAGCATACTAGTATATAGGCTCGTAGAAATACTTTGAAAAATGCAACTTTAACAGAATATAAAATTAATGTATGATATTGGTCCTGTGTTTTATAAGCAATCATCCAAACAGGCAAGAACATGGGCGTCATTGTTTCAGCGCTAAGGGACATTGTTCACAACTATAAGTGCAATTAGGTATTTGAGGTTGGTTCTAAAAAAACAAACAAAACATACAATAGAAAGTTTTGAATATGAAGTAACCTATTGTCGCAATGTTAATAGGTTTACTAATTTATTTTTCCTTTCCTTTCATTGGACAAAGGTTTTATACCACCATTGATTTTCTCCAATAAGTCTTTGTTTATTCACTTATCAAACAATTGTTTAGAATTTATCTTTGTTTCAAATAAAGAAATACTTGACATTTGTAAAGTTTGATCCTTTCCAGTACTATATACAAAATTTCACATAACATCTAATTGCATATATGAAAATAACCATTATTGGAAGTTAAACAATTAAAGGTAACATTTTACTCTGTTACAAGTTTATTAACCATGTAGCCTCAAGTTTCCAAAATATTATATAGAAACACCAAAATAAAAAAAAAATGGTGTTTTGAAACACCCGAGATATATGCTAATGACTCAGAAATTTTTATTGCAATAAAATGTAGGATTTATTTCCCGCAACTGTTAAATTCTAGGGACTATTTTTGTCGACTCTTTTTCGTATGCAACAAGATGTGACGTATTATGATTTGTTGGTATATATATATCTGTGTATATGAGTATTTTAAAAGTATATGTAAACTGCTATACCATATGCATGTACATATATTTCTTGCACTACTATTACTTTTATCATTATATTAGTGTAAATATGTTACTACAATACTTAGTTCATAGGTCTCATACTGTTATTTCATATAATGCGTATTATGCTTATTTATTTCTCTTGCTTGATTATTGTTCCACAAGATAAATATATGTTGATACCTGTAAATGCATGAAGAAAAAAGTCTATTATAAAAAAATATGATTCGATGGTATTACACTCAAATACTTGAACAGCAGTATTCTGCTTTTTCCTTTATATATTGTTTGACAGTTTGAATCATCTGTTTCTTATTTAGTCAACATGGTAGACTTCAATTCAATTGCAACATGGAACTGATTCAATATTCCAGTTATCATTTGTTTTGCTCAACTGACTGATTTTAATGCTTTTGTGTGTGCATTTCCAACACAGAAATTTAGATTACAGTTGCAATAAAAATTACGTGAGTTTAATGAACATCAGATAAATAGCAGTTCGACTAGAACTTTTTAAGTAATTGTTACTTCAAAGAAATTTGAGGATTAATGATGCGATGAGCTTTAAAGATTATTTTAATTTGTATCTTCATGTCATGAATTTAGATGCATTAATATGTCGTTCTTTTCTCATCATAAGGTCAACTTAACTTGTATTGCTTAAAGTATTTACTTTTTGTCTGACTGCAGTATACATTGAGTATTTGTTAAAGTTATGCATCGACAGTGTACATGCATAGGCATGTAAATTAACTCTAATACTAACAATGAACACAGCCCTTTCCTTATATCTTGATAATTTTATTTTAAACGGGAAGCTTGATACGCCGAATTGTTTACGCCTTCCAAGTCCGGAGCTTCTAGCCTTTGTTAATCTGTATGTCTTTTTCATTTGAGTTCATTTGTATATGTTTTGCAGTTTAGTATGACGTATATTTTGCAGTATACATTTTTTTAGAGACCAGCTGAGGCCTGCCTTCTGGTTCAGAATTTATAGCTGTGTTGAAGACCCATTGGTAGCCTTCGGCTATTTTTTTGCGCTTTGGACGATTTGTTGTCTTTTTAACATATTCCCATTTTCATTCTAAATTTTATCATCATAAATAACAGAATAAAAATTGTGTACGACAGACGCGTGTTTAACCAAAAGTCATCAGTGACGCTTATGTAAAGGATAATATTTCCACTGCAAAATGTATACATTGTAATGCATAGCGTCAGAAACTAGCTATTGGGTCGTATATAAGGTACTCTTTCTGAATAGTTGAATAGAAAAAAAAACATAGTTTCCTACAGTATTCAAAAGAAAGGCTTTTAGCACAACCCTTGCATCATACATGATTTAGCTTATCTATCAACTTTACGTGTGAAATCTTAATGAATTTTCACAAAGTATCAGTACTCAAAAGATTCATAAGATTACAGTCCTTCAAGATAAAGAGGAAATCATCAGTAGAATGAAAAAATCTGGTGATTTATTTATTATATTCGGCATGCGATACATTATAGGCTTGACCTATCAAATTATATAATACCAATCCTACATTTTAACGAAAGTATATACTTCTTATGGTTTTGTTGTCTACAGAATTGTTTTGATACTCTTGATTTACATATCATCCCGTTAATGTATTTTCCTCTTCTATTATGTATTTACATTAGTTTTGTTTTTGTACACAACTAACATGATATAGGAGGCATATAAAGCCAATGACATGCATTATTAACTAAATTATACACGGAAAAATTGTAAAAGAGGGGCATCAGATACCAGAGAGACATTCAACGTGATTGGCGAAAGCTTGTCCAAGTTGCTCTCATCTTTTTATTGACGTCTTTTCCACATTTTCGTATTTTCATATTAAATCAGATTTATGCTAATCTGATGTATTTTTGTTGTATGAATTGAGATTCCATTTGTATGACATTCAATTCTCATTAAAAATGTCAACTGAACTTATATAGTATTTCTAAACGGTTCTTTATTTTTTATTACTGAAAAAATCTATTTAATATTTTGATGAAATAATGTCTGAGAAATTGATATGCATATGTGTTGTAATCTATCACTGTTGCTTCTTTAAGGCAACTTACTATAATATTTAGCAGACCTGTGGTATGACTTGGTTTCATATTTTTTTAAAAAAATATGACAAACATGTCATGTTGTGAAAACCTCTACAATGAAGCTGTGTTATAAGGATATTTTAAGATATTAAATATTTTAATCTTTGTGTAAAAGAATAAATAGAATCTTGTCCAAGTTAGCTCAACATTGTGCATAGAAATGCTATAAAGATGTATCTTTAAAGAATATATTATTAACAAGGGAATTTAAAGTCATAGAAAACGAAAAATAAGGTTAATCAAATTCTTGACCAAATGCATGCATATATCATAAACTTCTTCTGTGTACGATTTTATATTTTTTACGCATCCATTTCGTTTAATCGCGTAAAAATATTTCTTTCGGTCAGTGTTGTGAAAATATGGCAGTTAATTGATGGTCATGTTTTGAAGCCGAAGTTTAATGATTGTCACCTATGTAAGCAGTCAACAAAGAAGAGTTGATATTCAGGCAACCACGTGTAAAACATGTACAATTCGATATAGATTATTTCGATGACGGAGAGATGCTTACGTTTGTTGACCTCTCTGCCAATTTGGTTTTCCCCTTTGCACTTGCGTAATTGCGATCACTTGTTTTTTTACAAGAAAGGTCACACTGAAGTAATTGCATACGGAAAACATATCGGCGAATTGTTGGCTTGAAGCAACAATTCAGAAAAAAAGAAATCTTCGAAATTTTGGATAAATTAAAGAATTTCCTTAAAAAAAAAGTATATGTGCATAAATTTTATAATGAAAACTATCTTTTTAGTTAAAAAAAAACCAAATGAATCCATTTTATCAATTTGAATATTTATATGACTTTAAAGAAGAATAATTGATTTAAACAAAACAGAAAAACTGTCACATGATAAAGATACATATATGTAAAAGATTACTACATGTGATATTTTAAAAAATTATTTTACGGCAATATTTATTGAGAATTGGTTATCATTTACCAAGTTGAATGCTTTATACAAATAGATACCAAAACACGAAGAAGGTGGGGTTCGTCTTGTTTATTCTTTAGTTTTCTATGTTGTGTCATGTGTACTATTGTTTGTCTGTTTGTTTTTTTTTTTTTTCATTTTTAGCCATGGCGTTGTCAGTTTATTTTAGATTTCTGAGTTTGACTGTCCCTTTGGTATCTTTCGTCCCTCTTTTATCTGATAATTGTTTGTATTAAGTCAAATTGTAAATATCAAAGACATCAGAACGTGAAAATTTAACAATACGTATAAACATGTTCTACTAAATGGTTGAACCCGAGATGAAAGGCAGGATATGTAGAACCAACAAAAGGATACAGGCCAGTTCATCAATTAAGCCTTACAGAACCTGAAACCTTTGGAAAACTTAATGTATTGATGCAAGAATCCTATAAAGCGTACATTGTTAACTAGATTGTTAAGCACTTTCTTACACAATATATCCATTCCACGTTCTGATTTTATGGGGTCCTAACTTATAATACATTCGACAAATCAAACATACCTCAATGGAAATATTTTATCAGTAAGGAGTAGACATACCAAAACAAGATGATGGTATTATAATATGATTTTTTAAATACCTAAATTCCTGTATGTTTCGTCACACAGAAGAAGAAGAAGAAGAAGAAGAAGAAGAAGAACCGAAGTTATAAACTTTTTTCTTCGATCTTCTATATGTTTTTAATATGTTCATGCTTTGACATAATGATTCATTAGGTATTTTTGTGATTTTACTTTTTTCAGAGAATGATTTTAAAAAAAAGAATAAAGCGACGGACGACAATTCATGTTCGGCCGACACATTACAATGTCCAACGAAATCTCACTCTCTTCTTAAGATCGAGATAAAATTTGTTAAATAAAACATAAAATGTTAACATTAAATTTGTGGCAACTCTGGCTGCATAGAAGGATGAACGATGTAAAGCATCGAGAATTAGTTTTTAATCCAATAATTTTGCTATGTTTTAAATTTACAATAAATAATGCATGAATAATAATCTATAAAAAATACCTACAAAACTGACTGTGTTGAGCTATTCCACAGGTACACAATAGTTCATTTCTACATCCTTTGGCATATGAAAACTGACACTTTTTTCTTCTAAAAATTATTATTTCATAGAAATTCCGGTTAAATGTTTTTCATGACGTCACAAAATCTTCTACTCATTGTGAATCTTTTGGTAAATTTTATGAATGAAATTTGACTTGCATATACTGATAGCATTTTACTGAACAATGGAGGATATTCAATGCTAGTTTGCATTATTATGAGGACATGACGTTTAGCAACTTATAGGAAAATATGATATAGTATGTTTAACATACAATTCATATTACTGGTCATTCAAAACTCATGACTAACCAAATATCAATTTGATGACTGGAATGCATATTATATAAATTTGTAAATGCTGTTAAGATCTTTTAACGACAGAGGAACAATTATGCTTTTATTCTAAAGATTTCAGAACATATCTAACCTTTGTTACAACGTGCTATAAAAGCAACATCTACTTTTCACTGCCTTAACTGTTTTCTAGAGAAAAAAAAGCCTACTGTGTTTTAACAAATGGCAGTTTTGAAACGCTTTCACTCTATGAGTATGAAGTGAGTATGACTAGTAAGAAATGTTCTTTGTTAGTCAGTCAAATTGAGAATTGTATTAATGGGTCTGGCGTAGATACTAAATTTAGTCCTGGTATCTATGATGAGTTTATTTACAACCACTGGGTCGATGCCACTGCTGGTGGAGATTTGTTTCCCCGAGGGTATCACAAGCCCAGGAGTCAGCACTTTTTGTGCTGACATGAATTGTCATTGATATGGTTATATTTATAAATTTACTGTTTACAAATTTTTGATTTTTTTTAAATACTAAGGTTTTTCCACCTCAGGCATCGATTACCTTAGCTGTATTTTGCAAAACTTTTAGGAATTGTGGTCCTCAATGCTTTCAACTTCGTACTTTATTTGGCCTTTTTAACTTTTTTGGATTCGAGCGTCACTGATGAGTCTTTTGTAGACGAAACGCGCGTCTGGCGTATATACTAAATTTAGTCCTGGTATCTATGATAAGTTTATTTACAACCACTGGGTTGATGCCACTGATGGGGGAGATTTTTTTCCCCGAGGGTATCACAAGCCCAGTAGTCAGCACTTTTTGTGCTGACATGAATAGTCATTGATATGGTTATATTTATAAATTAACTGTTTACAAATTTTTGATTTTTTTTAAATACTAAGGCTTTTCTACCTCAGGCATAGATTAACTTAACTGTATCTGGCAAAACTTTCAGGCCTTTTGGTCCTCAATGCTCTTCAACTTCGTACTTTATTTGGCCTTTTTAACTTTTTTTGGATTCAAGCGTCACTGATGAGTCTTTTGTAGACGAAACGCGCGTCTGGCGTATATATAAAATTTAGTACTGGTGTCTATGATGAGTTTATTTACAACCACTGGGTCGATGCCACTACTGGTGGAGATTTATTTCCCCGAGGGTATCACAAGCCCAGTGATCAGCACTTTTTGTGCTCACATGAATTGTCATTGATATGGTCTTTTGTAGACGAAACGCGCGTCTGGCGTATGTACTAAATTTAGTCCTGGTATCTATGATGAGTTTATCTCCATACAAACTTCATTATTATGAATTCTTAGAACGTTTTCAAAGAAGAAATTGCTTGAAAAACTAACGATTTTCTTATCCCAGGAATATATTACCTAAGCCGTATTTGGCACAACTTTTTGGAATTTTGGATCCTCAATGCTCTTCAACTTCGTACTTGTTTTGTTTTATGAATATTTTGATATGAGCGTCACTGATGAGTCTTATGTAGACGAAACGCGCATCTGGCGTACTAAATTATAATCCTGGTACCTTTGATAACTATTGATAAAATCAAATTTGTTTTAATGCAATTCGATCTCTTTAAAAAAAAATCGAATTGGCACCAAGAAATCAAATTTAATGAGAAAATGTATACCAATTTCTTACAGTTAGTTTTGTTTTGTTTTCTAATTGTGTGTCTTTAAATATCCTATATTATGATAACTAGAACAATTAATTCTGTAAAACTCATTCTTGGACTACAATCCTTAGAAATCGTTTCAAGCAAATTAAATAGATAGTGATTACATATTACAATCCATGTTAAGCTCTAGTTATTAATTTCTGTGTCATTTGGTCTCTTGTGGAGAGTTGTCTCATTGGCAATCATACCACATCTTCTTTTTATATATATATATATCTATAAATTTTCATAAAAAAATAATCTTGAGCTTATTTTAGTCATGATAAAATAATTGTTTCCCTACTATGAATCCTCGAATTGTACATTCCCAACGAGTAATACAGATTGACGTATCATCGGTCAGATGATTTTAACACAAATCTTAATATGATTATGTTATGATATATTTGAAATGTATTCAACTTGTTCTTAATTTTACCCTCTTCTCCCTCTTATGACGTTAAAAAATCTCATTAAACTCGTACATGCTCACATCATACAGAACTACTCCTACAAAGTTATGAGGAAGAAAGACTTAAATCGACAGTTTTTGCAGTTACCATCACAAATTGGTTGACCGATACAATTTTTCGGTTTCTCAGCGACATGTTTTGCGGTCGTAAATCTTTAGATATCAGTTTAGTTGCCGGATCTGTAATTTAATCATTTGTTTCCTAATTCAATTGTGAGTTGTTTGCTGGGGCTTGAATTCGCATGGCGTGTGAATCATGCATAGTACATTGTCTTCACACCAGGTTTCTTACCATATAAAGTTCATAAGATTCCCTCAGTTTCTTTTTGTAACCTTGCGATATCTCTTCCTAATCGATTTACACCTTGGTAAACCACTGTCGCCCTAATATTTACTACAACTTTACAAAATATAATATTTTGTCACAAATTCTAACTACGTGTATATGATGTCTTCAAATCTATCATATGTATTTTGGTACGTGATAGTCTTAATTAAGTATTTTGAATAGAAAGACGTACTGTTTTTCAAGTTTTAAGTAGGCCAAAATCATAAAATTAAGCTCATCATAGATACCAGGCTAAAAACGCACGTTCTACAAAAGACTCATCAGTGAAACTTGAATCAAAATGGGTGAAAAGACCAATAAAAGTATGAAATTGAAGAGCATTGAGTACCGAAACTTCTGCCAAATACAGCTCAGGTAATATATTCGTAGTGAGTTTTATATTCTTTCTGAGTAATGAATTCAAGTGGATATAACAATCGTGTAATTTAATCAGGTATACCGCATTTTCGTTTTCTTTTTCATATTCAAATTCCCGTTTGTTACTTTAGAAATAAGAAGATGTGGTTTGATGGCACTTGAGAAACCGTTTGACAAGAAATTAAATGACATAGAAATTAACAACTATAGGTCCCGTACGACCTTCAAAAATGGTCAAAACCCGTACTGCATAGTCATATATAAGATACCCCGAAATGAAATATGTAACTTATTCAAACGAGAAAGCTAACGACCTAAATTATGTACAAAATAATGAACAAAAAACAAATATGATATACATCAGCAAACGACAACCACTGAATAACAGACTACTCACTTTTGGACAAGCGCATACAGAATGTTCTTATATGGGACACTTGTGTAATAGTAAAACATAAGATATTTTAGATATAATTTTGCAAATGTCAGACGAAATAACTTATTGCCGTCTTATAGTTAATTGCTGTATTTTTGTCCATCTGATGAGTTAAGCCTTTTTCAACTGATTTTTATATTTCGTTATTATGTTGAACTGTTATACCAATGTCCCAGATTACGGTTGGGATCCTGCAAATATGTTTAACCCCGCCACAGTATGTATGTATGTGCCTGTCCAAAGTCAGGAGCCTGTAATTCAGTGGTTTTTGTTTGTTTGTGTGTTACAAAATTTGTTTTTCGTTCATTTTTTGTTCTAAATAAGGTCGTTAGTTTTCTCGTTTGAATTGTTTTACATTGTCATTTCGGGGCCTTTTATAGCTGACCATGGGCTTTGCTCATTGTTGAAGGCCGTACGGTGACATAGTTGCTAATTTCTTTATCCTTTATCATTTGGTCTCTTGTGGAGAGTTGTCTCATTGGCAATCATACTAAATCTTCTTTTTTAATCTGTATAAATACCAGATGACATAAAAAGTATAACATAAATAATTCAAATGATCTGATAGTAGAAATTTAGTTACAGCAAATCATTATACACTACATGGTTCCTGTAAATATCTAAGACCTCATAACCATACCTTTTTTTTATAAGCGGTAACACTCCTTTAAAGGTAGAAACAATAACTTTAAAGAAAACAAATAGACCTGTGTGTGTACTTTGGAGTGCAAACGTAATTCAGCGATTCTTATCTAAATATTCAGAGGAGAGAAAAGAAGAAAAAAGACAACAGCAATGGGATTTACCAGCAAGTTAATCAATAATTTATAAGTAAGAAAAATACCCTAGGGAAATAAACATTTAAAGTCTTTTGAATTTAATAATCTAATTGTCTATGTTTTTCCAAATGCTAATGTATTGCATATCATAGCATATGCATGACATATCATAAACCCATTCGTGTGTTATTACCAGTCAGCATATTTTCAAGACTTTTTTTTCTGTCATACGAATTCATGTATGCATTATTTACTGTTTCTTTTCAAATTTGCATGTTATACTTGTCCATTGGGCTTTACGAAAATTGCAATATAATATGACTATCAAAGAAAGTTTGAATTACCTCAATTAAGCCATAAAAGGTATTTTAATGGACCAAGCACACATTACTGTCAATAACATTTTTTTCAATAAATAATTCAATATTCTATCAATATGCATCAATTGGTCCTTTATTCTATAGTACGGAGGTGTAACATTATGAAAATAATTGAAAGGTTAAGACTAACGGGTTATTATTATGGAAAAACAATTCTGGTTTGATGTCATTTATTTGAGAAATATAAAAATTGCTCTTAAAAAATAAAACAAAAACAAAAAAACAACGAAAGAAACTTTAGATCGCAGGTACTCTTTCGGTTATCTATGTATATCATATGATTGACCGCAACCCTTTGCATTTCCCTTTTCAGCAAATTCTTGACTGTCTACATATTACAAGCTCGAATTATCTTTATCTTACAATCTAAAAACATTTCAACGAATAATGTATTTGTGGATAATATTTAGTCATAATAAATAAATAGGTTCCCTATGTTGGTCCGCATATTGCGAATTACCAACGAATTAAAAAAAATAGTCGTAAACACGTTACGCTTCTGCATGTCCACATTTTAAGGACCTCATTAACAGAGTTGTGCCCCATAAACAAAATGCCACAACATACATTATGTCGATGTCTCTACTCACTAGCGACGTTGTTTTTCGCGGTCTTTGGTATTCATATACCGTTATAGTCGTCTAAGCTGTTAATTTCCTATTTGTAACATTTTACTGAGTATGAATTCGCATTGTTGGTGGTTCATGCATATTAGGAGACACCTACCATGTTCATGCAGTCGATATTGCTATAGATCCGGAAGTTCATACGATTCATTCCAATTACGAAATTTGAAAAATAAGTAAGCTACCGTCGTATATATATTTACCAGAACCAAAACGATACTTTTTTGTCAAAAAAAATGTATTTATGACAAGTGTATGTGATGTCTTCAATTCTATCATATGCATTCGGATGCGTGATAGTTCAGATTAATATATCGTATAATTTCATTTTTAAAATAGAAATGTGTTTTGTTTTAATGTTTTGTGATCCAAATACGTTACAATAAACTCATCATAGATACCAGGCTTAAGTTTCTTGTACCTTGTACATTAGATGCTACATATGTATTTTCGTGAACAAACGACGCATCTGTGAGGCTCGAAATAAAGAGGTGAAATCGCCTCATTAAGTATTGAGTTGAAGAGCATTTTTAAATGTCAAACGTAATGTAAAAATTATGAAAACACTAGTTATCTTCATCCAAAAATATTAGATTAATAACTCATGGACTCAAAATACAAAAAAAAACCATAGATAATGAAAGAACTGCTATAACAAGAAATAAACGAATTAAAAAGAAATCGTCCGAAGATATGACAGCGACATTCACTTCTTTTATATGCTGAACATAAGTATAAACAAGAATTGGTGTATTATCGTGCTATGCATCATACCACTTGTTATTCAAATGAACTGTTACCAGAAAGTATGTGTCTTGTAGATCCGGAAAGCACTTAAATACTACAATGCATAACTGTTAAGCTGTTGATCATATATATCTTTTCATAAATACTTGAGAAACTTGTAGCATATATTTTGTTTGTTTAGTATATCGAAAAATCGTATTTAGGAAAATAGGACATCAGCATTACAAACAACTTTTCGGAAATTTCAGTGTGTAATGCTCTCCAATTTTGGATTTGATTTAGATTTCAACTCTTTTTATCCTAGTAATACTGTTTGAGTCTTGAGAAGACAAAAACGCACGTCTTGTCCACCAAAATATAAGCCTGATATACAGATTTGAAAAATATACAAATGATGAGGTTGAAATCATCCCTTCGTAAATTTTACGGACGCCATCATGAGTTGGTTGACCGTTATGGAATAACCGTTTCACAAATGATATCGGATATGTTCCTTACGTCGTAACTACAATCCCCTTCCCTTTCATGAATGTGACCTACCGAATTAGACTATTTACCGGATTTGTTATTACATAAGCAACACGACGGGTGCCACATGTGGAGCAGGATCTACTTACCCTTCCGGAGCACCTGAGATCACCCCCGAGTTTTTGGTGGGGTTCGTGTTGCTTATTCTTTAGTTTTCTATGTTGTGTCGTGTGTACTATTGTTTGTCTGTTTGTCATTTTTCCATTTTAATACAATGGCGTTGTCAGTTTATTTTCGATTTATCAGTTTGACTGTCCCTGTGGTATCTTCGTTCCTCTTTTATAATTATATACTATTCGCTTCCTGTAAATATTTGACCCCTCCTTCCCCCCAAAACAAAATCCTCAACAGTTACTCTTCTTTAAGGGTAGATAAATTAAAAATATGAGAGAAAAAAAAATCGACCAGTTTCACGCATTTTAAAATGCAAAAGTAACTCGTAGACAGTTTAAACAAGATTCAAACGTATCAATAATATATAATATTACTCTAGGGAAATACACATTTTAAATTCTTTTACTTTTGATAATTTTTCAAAGTTTTCTCTAATGATAATTTATTGCGCGGATATTAATTTTAAATCATAAACTCATTCGTCTGTTTGAATTAGGTTTTAAATCGATGAAAATTTTATAAGGTTTAATATAATGTATAATACAAAATAAAGGTATCTGCATTCTTTTGAAGACATTTCATGCGAAAATATTTTTATTACAATCTAAGTGGTTTAGGTAAACGATTTTTGTAAGGGTTCATAAGTATGTTAACCTCTCTAAATTAACATATATTCAAGCATCTATTTTTTAGAATGAATATTATTCTCACTACAGTGATTCAATGATTGCTTTTTGTTAAATGAAAAGTTATTCAAACCTCGTAATTTTCTATGTTGTATTTTGTGTACTATTGTTTGTCTGTCTTTTTTTTCTTTTTTTTTTTGCCATGACATTTCCGATTTGGTCTGGCTTTAAAAGTTTTACTGTCACTCTGGTATCTCCTCCTTCATACATATATATTCAGGAAGGTGTATGGGGAAAAAATATTGATATTTCATTTGGCTGTTTTTCAGTTCTCGTTTTTTTTTTATTGTTACAATTTCGATCTTTAACAATGATCTTTATCAAAAATTCAAAGCTTTAAAACCTTTAATTGATCTTACAGCTTTGGAAAATGCATTGTCTACATCATTTCCTTTGTCAAATCTATTCTATTTATTTTTCAAATACAAATTATAATCCTTTGGGGTAGATCTGCAAAAAAAACTAAATACAGAATCGTTAGTACACGGGTGCCCCAATCATTTGCTATGTTCAGTGGACCGTGAAATTAGGTCAAAATTCTAAATTTGCATTAAATTATAAAAAGCATATCGTAGGGAAAATGTGTACTTAGTAAAAAAAGTACCTTGACCAAAAACTTTAACCTGAAGAGGGAAAGAAGAATGGACGAACGAACGAACGGACGAATACTGAATAGACAGAAGAACGGACGGACGCACAGATCGGAAAATATAATACCCAAAAATGGACATAACTATCACGTTATCTCTCTTATAGTTGTTATATGTATGTTAAAGGTTTGATTGTCTAATTTATTCTAGGTATTTATCTATAACAACAACACCAAGTGATGTTTCTTGCTTGGACTTTTCATATACATAATAGACACCACGTAAATAGGTTTTAACAATTAAGGTATGCCATGTTTGTTGTTCTAGCAAGAAATCAAAAATTGACCAAGACGATAAGACAACAAATGTTGGCTTATCGTACCCTGGATTGATTTTACTTGCAAGAGACAAGTGAAACTAAGAGGCAAGTACAGATGATCACTTTTGAAAATCAGTCTAAAAAGATTTGAGAAAATATTATTTACTAGTATATTACATGTTATATTCTATTCAAAGGGAATCAACTCTAATTGTCATGACCTTCCTTGTGTCAAATCATTCCTCTGTAGTACCATATTTCTCTTTCACAGTCATGCATTTTCCCAGGCAAGTTTAGAGCTCTTGATTTTGACACTTGATTAAGGACTTTCCGTTTTGAATTTTCATCTGGGTTCAGTATTTTTATTATCTAATTTTTCGTTCACAGTACATTATACTTATAAGTGGAGCTTGAAAAAAAACCATTGGAACGACAAATGCAATACGAGGTTTAGGACCATTGCAATTAAATAATCCAAAAAGTTGTGTCAAAGATTGCTTAGCATATTTACGCACAGGTTAGCAAAGTCTTGATGTCTTGGTTATTCCAAATGTTCTAAGTCACCTATAGAATAATTAATGTTATCAATGATATCCAATGCCTATACAAAAGTGGAGACTACTTGATACATATGAAGACACAACATCAATCCAATGTTGTTAAAACTTATATATACAAATATAAACAAATATACCAGGCTAAGTGTTGTTAACATTTCAGTCATCGGTTTCTTTCGTCTAAAAACAGTTTGACTCCCCCCCCCCCCCGGGCCAAAAAAAAAGATAAGAAGAAATGAGAGATGGAAATTTGATTGAAAAGCAGATTCGTAGTTTGTTTATCATATAATAACTATATTTATTTTTGAAACAGCATGTTCTTTCTTTCTAAAAAAAATCTTTTTATATATCCCTGATTATACATTTTCAAACTAACGATTTATCTTCAAACACATAGAATACTTTGTAAATAAAAACAAAACAAAGGAACAAAAATGTAATTTATTAAAATAATGTTATACCTTAAATCTTAGAATATACTTTATATAATGCACGATTTTGTCGGATGAATAAATAACGATGATATGAATTATTTGTTTCATTAACAACGTTTCTCTCAATTGTGTTTACATGCATTCAAAAAATTTCCTTTCATTGGTGTTGTCTATCCTGTATTTTACCGATGTGACTTATTTATGTCTTTATTTTTTTCTTCAATTCTTCTCCTTCGAGTGGATTTTCAACGCATGAATATTTTTTCAAATATTAGTAGATTGACATAGTGTTCACATTGTCAAACACGGCTGATATTTGAAGGCATCAATTTGTTGACAACACGATAATCTGTACTTATTTTCTATTACATACTTAAATTGCTCTCTGTAGGGTATACATTCCATAACAGCATTTTTGGTATAATTCTTGCTAACATTAAATATGGATTAAGAACTTCTCTTCCTTCTTTTTGTAGGATTGAAACTCGTCATATATTCCTTTGCAGATCACATTTAACGGTTTATACCCAATTCGCTATTGCAACTAAGCTTCCAACCGAACTTAGTTAGAAACACAATCTTCATTTGAGTCGAATGCGCATTAGCATTTCTCCTGAATTAGTTAGAGTTATTTTTGGGCGAACCCTGGAACATATGTAAACGTAAAGTAGTTTTAATATAAGGTTTGTGCTACAGTGACATATAGGCATTAAAAAAAGTTGATAAACAGGGGTTATAAAAAAGTTCAACGGAAGGTACCAAGACCTTGTTGATAAATATTCCGTATAAATCTTGAAAGTCATACACAATAGTATTGATGCTTAGATTCTGGGTACTAATGTTGTTTCTCATCTTGATAACGCGTTATATTATTCTTCTCTCTGTTTTTATGAATATTACTTTTGCTGTTCAGTCGGTTTTTGCGACATCAGTTTGACATCACTCTGTACTTATACATCCCTCTTTGTGTTATTGTTCTATGGTAAAATTTTGTATTCTTGTCTTTTATTTTTTCTTATGTGCCTTGTCTATATGCCTCTTAGTGATTTCTTCGCTTCATATTTTTTTTCATTGATTATGATTATAACACAATTTTTACTGTTGTTCACCTATTTTTGTCATTTTTTGCATAGCATATTGGTTTGTTTTGTTCACACAGTGTTTTTCATATAACTGAAGTTTAAGCGACTGTCATACAAGTGAGAGCTATTAAACAACCATTTTCTACATTAGAAAATGTCTTTACCAAATCAGAAATATGTCAGTCGTTGTCCATTCGTTTGATGTGTTTGAGCTTTAGATTTTGCCATTCAATTACGGACTTTTGAATTTTCCTCGGAGTTCGGTATTTTTGTTTACTTTTTGATATGAGAGATGACACTTCTGACTGAATACAATTTTGTAGAAAAAAAACCCACTTATAATAATGTATGTACAACCTAAAGCCTGTGGGATCTTCTTCTTAGATGTTCAGTTGCTACGAGTTTAAACTATATAAGATAACAAATGACCATTTTTGGTTGTCGTTTGTTTATGTGTTACCTATTTGTTTTTCGTTCATTTTTTTACATAAATAAGGCCGTTAGTTTTCTCGTTTGAATTGTTTTACATTGTCTTAACAGGGCCTTTTATAGCTGACTATGCGGTATGGGCTTTGCTCATTGTTGAAGGCCGTACGGTGATCTATAGTTGTTAATGTCTGTGTCATTTTGGTCTTTTGTGGATAGTTGTCTCATTGGCAATCATACCACATCTTTTTTATATTTATATCTTATCATTTGTAGAAATATGCAATATATGTTTTTAAAGAGTGATTTGTCTAACATATTTGCTGGTGTGATTTATGCATTCAGCATTTGTATAATTGTATAAATAGAATATACTGCGTCATAAAGGTGCACGAGGAATGTGCAATGTACACATTGATTAGTTATAACTACACACTCACTTATTACCAACATTCTCGGAATGTTTGTATGTTAACCGTTATCAGAGAAAATAATCACCAAAACTGAAAATACAGAATTGACTTTATAATTTTTGTAGTTGTTTTGCTTGACGTACATAGCCAACTTAAGTAGAAGAAACTACTTACCATTCTGAGACTAATGAGAAGACTCAAAATGCTTGGACTAGGGACTTTCCGTTTTGAAATGTTCTCGGAGTTCAGTATTTTTGTGATGTCACTTTTTTTTCACATGACATTGAGAATGAAATAAAAGACCCAAATTTTGAATGAACTCATGTGTAAAGGAAGGGAATCAGCTCCTGCACCATGACGGACACCCTTCTTATTGACGGTGCTTTTCGTTGTGCAGAAACTTATTATCCATCCGTCTAATGATAAGTAGAATGGTATGATGTCTTAACAAGACAAGGAGGACCGGGTTGTTGACTACGACTAATCGAATATATCTAAGGTATCTGTGATACAGGTATTCCTATATTCTAAACAAAAGCATGGCGTCCGTATAACAGTCAAAAACATAACTTCAAATGCATTTGCTTTAAGTTCGTGTTTCACTAGCTTCATTAAAAGCTGCAAACCTCTACCAAGGAAATAAAGAGTACATAAAACGGAAATTTTACATACAAAAAATATTTTAAATTAATATCCAATAACGCCATACGCATAATGATACAATAGAAATATGTTGACGAAGTGTTCAATACAAGCCATTAATCCAACTATAATAAATGCACAATGTATCGGTTTAGTTTAGAGCTATGTAACCCAAATGAAAAACTTTTCCCAGTTACAATTAAACCGAAAAAGGAAAAAATACAATATCCCATAACAATAAAAGAATACAATCCCTGTGGACATGACATTCAATGTTAACAAAGTTCCCACAATAAGTCGAACCTCTGGTACATCGGTTTCTGACGTTTGATTTAAAAGGGTAAATGAAAAAAGTAATCTTAAATAGGTTTTGTCGAATCATTTCAACCTTAAAAAAGAAACATTACAAATAGACAACACTAGTATACTGATGTTCTAAATTCGTCATTCATTTAAATTGTACCAACCAACAAAAATTGATATAATCTCATGAACCGCCAATGGATACTAAAGTTGTAGAATTATTATTCTGATGTCTACTTAAGGATCATGACCGCGAAAAAATATTACTATTGTGATCACTGAACGATTTTTTTTTTCTTGCTTATCGTCTAGTGGCTATGTGTCAAATTATAATTACATTCTGTAATGTAGAAACCTGTAAACTATCGACTTCTGTCTATCTTTCTCACAACACTGTCAGGAGAATTTTTTCGTGTGCGTACAGATATGTGATTGAAGCTCGTATAATGTTAACATACTTTTGCGTAATGTTTATATAAATGTATATCATAATTTCAAGTCTTCCATTTTTGTTAAATGTCAGAAATATCAAAATCAGTAGCAAACTTTCTACTTTCGTGTTAGTAGCATTCATGTCTAGTTCACTTGGATAAATTGTATCACTGAAATAGGGGTTGTTGGTAACACGACATCTTCAATATAGCTGAACGTGTAATTGCAGAATTAGGTCAGATGCTTATTGTTTTTTCGGTTGTTGATTTTTGTAATTGAGAAGAATTTGTTTGAATCTGTTAGACACAAGTAGGCATTAAAACAATGATGGCATATACAAATAACACATCAACTGTTTATTCTATTTAAACAATGTCTCGCAACAACACTTTCCATGTGAGAAGTATGTCTACAATTAGTTTTTAATTAATTTGTTCTTCTGTTTCATAAGCTGACCCGTCCAAATTCGTTACATAGTAACGACGATAGCACTCTTAGCATTCGTTATTTTGTATAAAGAATGTATCACAATTTCATAAATGCACAACTGATTTATGAATGGATACTCATGTAGGTTCTTGCTGCAATCTGTTAAACACGACCATGTATCCTCCTGAAAATCTACGACTCCCGAATGTTTCATTCTTTGTGTTTATGAAGTAATAAATGATAGATAAACAACTGATTGACATCGTTTAAACATATTTAGCAGAACATTTTTCAAAAACATGCGATAGAGCTAAGTCAGTCTCATCATTACATTGAATAACAATATGAAGACCATTGAATCTCTGTTTTAAAGCTTTAACACTAGTGCTATAAATCATCTTTTGTCTAATTGAAGCTGTATCTGGATTCCTGAAATAATAATAAAAGGAAACGTAGGTTGGTGTTACGTTAAAATAATGGCACCACAATTCAATATTGTGAAATGCACATCAAAATTATGAAATAAATTTAGGTACGTGTTACTCTGCAAGATGTTCTTTGACTATAACTGACAGGCTTCTAGAAGACAGATGGTGTTAGTCCTGGGTATGTTAATTACTGTGTTGGTCAGTAGTGAATTCTGGTATCTATGGTGAGTTTAAAATAAAATTTTGAATGGAAATGGGGAATGTGCCAAAGAGACAACAACCCGACCATAGAAAAAAAACAACAGCAGAAGGTCACCAACAGGTCTTCAATGTAGCGAGAAATTCCCGCACCCGGAGGCGTCCTTCAGCTGGCCCCTAAACAAATATATACTAGTGCAGTGATAATGAACGCCATACTAATTTCCAAATTGTACACAAGAAACTAAAATTAAAATAATACAAGACTAACAAAGGCCAGAGGCTCCTGACTTGGGACAGGCACAAAAATGCGGCGGGGTTAAAGATGTTTGTGAGATCTCAACCTCTACTTGGCTGTATGTTTCATTCTGAATGATATTGATTTGAGTTATTTTTACTTAATGGTTAAATCTTAAAGTAGGTTCACCCTCTAAAGTCGTCTTGTATATATTTTTCTTTTTATATGTTTTCTCAAAATATATCGATTTTGTTATACGTTATACTTTAAATCTTATCTGACTGTTAGATAAGAATCCTGTTCAAGAACAATGCGAAATGAAAGACTTAAAATTGTTATTTGAGCCAACATAGCAACAAATGATTATTCCTTAAATTGCTTAGAAATATATCTTATATAAAGTGAACAAACACAAGGCTCCGTGTTGAAGGCCGTACACTGACTTATAATGGTTTACTTTTATAAATATTTATTTGTATGGAGAGTTGTCTCATTGGCACTCACATCACATCTTCCTATATCTAACAACCTGTGTGTCTTGTCAAATGTAAAGGTACTGTTGGCAAATATCATTTACATTTTGCTTTTTACGTAAGTTCAATGAATACATATCTCTTCAACCTGGAATTGACCATTCTGGTATAGTTACAATATTACCATGGCTAGTTTAGAATAGGAAAAGCAGATATACCATTCCGGAGTGTCTTACATTATATTGATCGTTTTTTAAATGTACTTGTATTTTTAGTTTGACCAAAATGGTAACAGTACTTAATGGTAACTTTAATAAATAAGAACATTGACTATTCTGAAAGTGGTAACAGTACATTGACCATTATAAAATTGTAACTCACAAAAACTTATACAGTCTGCTATCGGCAAAAAGGCTGAATATGGTACTAAACTCATCGACGATATCAGGATAAATATTTTTAATTAATATCAGACGCGCATTTCGTCTACAAAAGATCATTGACGATCGATTAAAAACAAACCAGTTTAAAATGCCAAATAAAGTACGAAGTTAAAGAGTATTGAGAATTTCTAAAAGTTTAGCAAAATACAGCTAATGTAAAGTATATATTCATGAGGTAGAAAAGCCTTAATATTTCTAAAAGTCAATGTTTTGTTAACAGTAAACCTATATAATTATGAACATATCAATGATAATTCATGTCAATACAGAAGTGCTGACTACTAGGCTGGTGATACCCTCGGGGAATAAAAACTCCACCAACAGTGGCATCGACCCAGTGGTTGTAAATAAACTCGATATATATACAAAAGGCAGGGTTGATAGAGAAGCTTAAAATGTGAGTAATATAGGGTTTAACCAGAATTCTGACAAACTTGTAGGGTGTGACATGTTCATATATATGGTGATTGTATGTGTAGGAAATAACACAATGTTTACCTGCTCATGAAAGAGTCAACTTTAATTACTATTAAAAGCAGACATTTTTAAAAAAAGTTCTGCAACCTTCTTTAGCATTCAACTGTGTATATATTGTCAATACCAAAACTCACCAGATAAAAAATGCTAATTTTTCGCTATGAATATCATTACATGAAAATTTGACATCAAACAATCCATATCGACATTGCCCTTTCTTTTCAGCTTCTTTCAATTTGTTTACAAAATCTTGATATGTTTTATCTGAAATAAACAAAAAAGGTTAAAAATATCAGTTTCTGTCGTATTGTATATGGTACTTTCTAATTATGTGGGTTTTTTTTGTATAAAATTGTGAATGGAAATGGGGAATGTGTCAAAGAGAGAACAACCCGACCATAGAGCAGACAACAACAGAAGGTCACCAACAGGTCTTCAATGCATTCTTGAATTCTTGCATGTTGCCAGATCACAGCATTATCTCTAGTGGTCATGTTGAAGCTCTAATCAATACACATTTTATGTTACCAGGAATAGACTATTCAAAAACAGAGGAAGCATGGCTAATATTTGCTGCAATCGATTTGTTTTAGCGACGATTTAATTTCGCGTTATTTTTCTACTCGCGAAAGTCGCGAAAATTAATCGCCCGCGAAATTAAGTTGGTTTACAGTATACGCATAAAACATCGGTTAATGCAACAAAGTTCAACTGGGTTTTTTTAAGTATAGAAATCATTCTAAAAAGAAAATGTGGTCACAACTTTATTGAAACTTTAACCTGGTATTGTATAGACAGACGGACTGACAAACGATCAGAATACTATCAAAACTGGAGTTTAATACATGTTGGTAATTTGTCCAAAAGTTAAGAACTGTGGATATATAGCATACCACCTTCACATTAAACTGAATGCAGTTATTATTCCAACAATGAATATATAACATCTTAATATTATTCTGTATAGTTCATAATATATTGCGGTTAATACGCCATATACTGCTTTTCTACAGAAAACAATAGTTAAATGCAGCGACAGCTATATTAAATACTAGTACACGTGTTTAATGTATTCACTTCGATGATTACTTTGTTTTCCTCTGATAATTCATGACTTTCTCTCGGTTATAGTTTGTAACCCGGATTTGTTTTCTCTCAATCGATTTGGGTTTTTTTGTTCACACATGGTTGAAAATATAATGGAATTTTTGCGACTGTCATACAAGTGAGAGGTTTGGCTAGCTTAAAAATCAGGTTTGATCCACCATTTTCTACATAAGAAAATGCCTGTACCACAAGTCAGGAATATGACAGTTGTTATCCATTCGTTTGATGTGTTTGAGCTTTTAATTTTGCTATTTGATTAAGGAATTTCCTTTTTGAATTTTTCTCGGAGTTCATTTTTTAAAAATTTTTTTTTACTTTTTATGACTTTCAACACCAGTACTGTTGCCTTTGTTACGACTTATTTTTTATTTCTTCTTTTTTTTTTTACATCTCTCTGGTTTTTTTTATAATTCGAAACGTTATTAAAAAGTAAAATCACAAAAATACTGAGCTCAGAGGAAAATCTAATCGGAATGTCCATAATCACATGGCAAAATCAAATGACAATACACATCAAACACGAATGGACAAGAACTGTCAAATTATCTTATAAAGAATCATGAAACGTACGTAATGGTTTTATAACTGTTGAAACAAAAACATCCCCCATTAAAGGTTTAATTTTTCCGAAAAGTTAAGTGCAAAACGATAATAAGTTAATGTTTCATGTTTAGAATTAGCGATATACATCTGCTATTTTAAAATAAAAATTTAACAGACCTATGCCAATGTTTATTTTACTTTACATGAAAATGTTGAAATATTTCCAACACATAATATGACTGTGCACATCCATGTGCATAATGTAAAAATAGCGTCACAAAGTATGTCTAGTATTTCACCTGGCTTATGTCCAGTAACCATAACTAACACTTCGATTATTTGTCAGACCCAATTGTGTATTTACGAAAATGTGTGCTACGTCTGCCAAAACTTCAAGATCAGATGGAATGCTATGAAAATGAGTTAATAATTTCTCTTCTCTGTTATTTTTCGTACCACTGACCGATCAATAATTTAAACCCTATCTCATTCTGAAAACAAACTCCAACAGATGGTCACGGTTAGGGTAATTATCGATAATTACCGATAATAATAACAAATCCAGATCTATAACATAAATCAAAACTACAGACAAGTGCTTGATTGCTTGATTTTTGTTGCAGTAAAAGATAAATCGGATAACGGTTCTGCAAAATAGATAAATCTTCAAACAAACTCTGCCTTTACATCTACTTTTGCTTTCTCAACCAGAATCTTAATAACTGAAAAATTGACAATTAATTTTTCATTGCGATGAGTGCATTCATACGATTGCGATAGTACTAAAATCCATTATCGATCACTCGTCACTTTCTTATGGCTGTTCAAAGTTTGGCTTTCAAAAGCCGTTTGAAAAGACTGTGTTATTTGTCCAAATTAACCATGTATCCCCATTAATGTATTTTTTTCAAAGCCATGATTATGAATTAAAAAAAGTCTAAAATATGTCTTAAGAGTATATCATGGGTCATTACTCGTGGCTAGAACATCTATAATACGTGATCTTATTTATATTTTATAGGAACCAATCATCCCCAAAAATCAAGGCTTTCATTCAAGAAAACTCCTCTTGTTATGATATGGAAAAGTTCAATTAAATTAACTTTGCTTTTTCCATCATAAAGCTGAAGATAAATAACGGAAGCGGTATGGGCAATCGTAGAAGAAAAGCAAACTTAACTTTTTTTGTGGTTATTGAAGTTGAAAGTAATATAATACACATGATATACAGTAGCAGCGACCAACCAATAAACAACGTTTTACTATTGTATGTGATACTCACGTGTACCTCCTCTTTCTTCTACAACAATATTTTTTAAATCGTCTGTTATTTTGTAAATCACATAATTCCATTTATGATCACGTTTTATTTCAAAAAATACTTTTACACAGTCATCACAAACTGCCACCCCAGAAGACTGTAATAGAATAAAATAGAGATTAATATTATGTGGTAAATACATAAATGAAATATATCAATTTTTTGAACAACACAGTAACGAAAAAGAAACTCATAAAAACATCATATTTACAATTTTCATGCTTTTATCTACCTTCTCCAACATTCAAACAGTACCCGGAAAGAGTCTTAGTACTACCCTATTCGGTAGCAGTACGGAATGTCTGTTTTCATGACTATTCTACCATTTTTTTTTTCATTATCAGAGAAAACCGATCAAATATGGATGAAAGTTACACACCCGACATTAGTTTTTTTAAGTGTGGCTGGAGAATTAAATGCCTGCCAAGTTAGAGATAAATGGAATTTGATGCGACTGTCATACAAGTGAGAGGTTTAACTAGCTACAAAACCATGTTTAATCCACTTTTTTTTATACATTTGAAAATCCCTATACCAAATCAGGAATATATGACAGTTGATATCAATTTGTTTGATGTGTTTGTCTATCATGAGCTTTTGTTTTTTCCATTTAATTAGGGACTTTTCGTATAGACTTTTCCTCGCCGTTCGGTATTTTTTGATATTTTACTTTTGAATAGTCGGAATCAGTATTTTCTTTATTTAAAGATACGTTTATTGATACCTTTAATTCAATTTTTTTCGGTTCGAAAGTTAAAATGTTAGATTGTCCTTCTGTTGCTTTTTTTCATTACGTTTTTCAAGATAGTTAATAAAATCTAAGTAAAAGATAGTCATGAAAAATAAACAAAATGAATAGAATAATTACTTTACTTAGGGATCATGAACCTTTTTTGCTTTTACTTTTATCAAACGCCCTTTGATTTAACGCTAAGTTACTGTTTTAGAAATTATTTTAAAATTAGATTCTTTTCGCTCAGATTTTAGAAGGGAAACGCGTGCTATACAACAGGAGAAATATTGATATCTACGCACAGATATCTAGCATACATATTTTGATCAGACAGTCTCATTAGTTTTCATAATAAATTTTAGAAATGCTATTGACTATCAATGAATAAATTGGTCATATGATATAATATTCTGACGAGAAGAAAAGGTGTCAGAATGTTCTATACGGTGAATAGAATATAAAAACACGGACATACTTCCAGGTGTCTTAATCTATACAAATAAATACATACATGTGCATTCTAGAAGTACATGCAAGTGCCAATTCAAAAGATCGATCTTGGCATCAGATAAAATCTCTATACATACTCTAGATATCAATACATATAGCAGAAGACAATTGGCCTCCATTACTACGTATACCGTTGTATAGTAGAGCACTTACAGATAAAATAAATAAACATCGATGTATTGATGTAAAACAATAATAGAACCATGATAACATGTATGATATTACTTTTACTTATACGAAAAGGAATAAATAATTATACTTACAGGTCCGGCGTTATTGAAATTGATATATCGTGTATCTCCCATTATTAATAAGACAAGTTACTTTATTCGTTATATTGCTAAATAGTTTACATTCCGTAGCAAAGTCTGAAAGTTTATTAGAAACATATCACCACTAGAGATATTTATAATACTATTGAGTAACAAGGCAGCGCACTTTCGTTAATTTCTGACTCACAAAAGATTTTTTTCTCTGTTTCATGTGTGTATGCATACGTCATACATATTATATATATGATAAGAAATACCAGAATGATTGTCTAATATAATTATAATATAATTACTATAGGCAAGGTGGTAGTTATTCTGGTACATGGTAAATTTATACGTAATTACAGGTTGATAATGTACAACAAGTACAGTTTTAGATGAAGGAAAATCAAAAGAAGAGAATAATATTCACTGGTGGATAAATATGCAGTGATTCAGGGTTTTATATAAAAATAGGAAGGTTGTATGATTGCCAATGAGACAAATATGATCAATTATAGGTCATGCCTTAAACAATGAGAAAATTTCATTGTGTATAGTCGGTTACAAAAGGCACAGACATGGAAAACGTGAAATTGTTGAAACATAAAACTAACAGTCAAATTTATACAATACAATTTACGAAAAGAAATATGACAGAAATTAACCAACGACAATCATTGAATAACAGGCACCTGGATTGGGACAGGCACATAAACAATACGATGAAACCAAGCAATTACCCCCCCCCCCCCCCAAAAAAAAAAAAAAAAAAAAAATTAAACTTAAGAAAAGTTGCACAACACATTTTTCGGTTTGTTAAAAGAAAATCCGGTTTACTCAGTGACTTTTCAAAATTCATCAAAACAAATATAAATTATCAATTTATTAAATAAACTAATTTAAAAGGACAATTTATAGTTTGAAGTAAGGAATTGTTAGTTTCTATATTTAAAGATCATGCGTTGACCTGTAGATGGGCATTTTTCGTTAATTCATTTTGATGGTTAACTGTGTCGCTGAACCTTTATCTAAGAGACTATTATGTATAAGTATGTGGTAAGACATATTTATTATATTAATGATCATTAATGAATCAAAATCTTACATCTCCTTTTTCTTGAAATAAACTGAAATTGTTCTTAATGGCTGCGTAATGGCAACTGAAATATTTCGACCATCAGAAGTAATTATGTAATTATGTATCATAAATATGCAGTAATAATCCGGACAACTTGAATGTTTTTAATTATTTTCAGATGGAGTTACGTAGTAGTCTACCACATACATATCCTGAAATAAATCAACATTTCCGAAATGATTCAGTTAACACTATTGCAACTGCAAATTATGTTCGTCAAAATGAGAAAAAAAACACGTTTGGACCGCCTCTGTGCATGTTTTCTGTGCAACCATCGGAGGTAAACGTTGAAGTTGGTTGGTTAAACCAATTCGCCAGGTAACAAATGAAAAATTCCAAGACACAAACAGAGTAATTCCGGTTGCTATTAGTTCCTAGCCATTGTGATCCACATCGATAAAAAGAAGAACATTTAACTTACCATTTTCCTGGAATGTTACAACTCGATCCTTTACATTGAAAAACGTTTTTATACTGAACGAGGAACGTCATGAGAATGCCATAATTACAGGATAATAACGGTCATTTGACCATCGTAATTACCAAATGTTAACAATTAGTTACATGAAAGATGTTTAACCTTTGGTCAATGATATGATAAGTATTTGGATGTGGAGGGTCTTTATTGTCTTCTTCATATTTCATTATATATATTTACTATGTTCCCTCAAAGAAACATGAATCATATTTTAAGGTGGAACATCACTTTATAGTTCCTCATACAGAGTTGTCCTGTAATTTGCAAAAATGTAGATTGTATTACTATTATGTAAGTATGTAAGGATTTGTTTTATAATATGCTGTTAAAACATAAAAAAAAATTGAATAACTTGTTTTCTACACTGTAGCTACAAGTAAAAAATTGAAGTTTCTTTAATATTTCTTTTAAAAAATACTATACGAGTTATATCTCCTTATATCGCAAAGTTGAAAATTGAATGGAACGAAACAAACTTTCTGTATTTAAAATAAAAAAAAACAGTTTTAATACTGCAATAAATCGCTTAATTATCATTTATTAAACCAATAATCATAAATTGTCATTATGTCTCGAATTTGCAGATTAAAGCAAAGTACTGGACCCATTGTGAACGGCTATTTTACAATTCAAGCCAACTAACAGTTAATCTACCTTAAACCTTGCCAAATGCATGAAGGGAGTGATGACATTCCAATAAGCTGTAATCATCTTATCAAATATATTGATCGTCATATACAATAATCTTTTTTACAGCATATCTATGTAACAATCTCTGTAAGATAAGTTTACTATTCTTGTTCAAAGCTAATTCGTTTAGATGTAATCGTATAAATTAAAATCAATTTCAAATCAGTCATTCATTACGCAGGTTGTTCAATTCATATTCCTTGTCCGGAGTATTTATCAATATATAAATTTATGTTTCTGTTATAACAAGTAATTGCGTAAATGATGGCACAGAAAATTCGAAGATACGACCCGCATTTCTTCTTTTATTGGTACGATTTATATAGGATAGCAACCCAACAACACAATTGCCAAACGAGACATCTCGAAGACAACATACCCTCTTAAAACTCGACTTGATATGACAAGCTCTGAATCGTCCAGAGTCTGTACAAGTTTTGAACGTATTAACGGTCGCCAATCGACATCATGCTATAGGTTACAAGAGCGCAATTATTTGTTTACTTTTTTACCCCAAGATGGTACTCAGAATAAAAACTTTGAAGCTCCTGATTGAATGATGCAAGTTGGAATTATTTTTTATTTGAAAGCTTATCCATTTAGGTTTAAAAATTGGTGAAAATTAAATTCATAATTCACAATGTGTAGAAGATAGAATTGTTTTATTAACTGAGGATCCATTCAAAATAAGCCTTTCCAATTTAGTGCGGAATTAGGAAGCTTCCATAACAACTGCATTTTAGGGCACTTTGTGCCGCATGACCATATACTTTTTTTTTGCTGTAATAAAAGGCTGACATCTATAGTCTCAGGAACTGCTACCCATTTTTTTCTAGTTTGTTATTTCTTCAAGAAATAAATGTTTGAATACCACTAGGGTCCTATGGAAAATGCATTACAAATAATTGCGCTCTTGTAACCATCAAACTCGCCAAAAAAAACGAGAGAAAACAAACAAAGAAAGAAAACCACGATTTTATGCACAAGATAAAATAAAAATAAAAATAGTATCTAACCTTTTCTCCATAAAAGTTTTTTGCAAGAAAAAAATCAACTTAATTGCCGACTCTTTATCTCGTTTACAGATGAACACATCAGTTAGTGCTAGTAGCAGAGAGATCATGCACCAACTCCTTGTCCAAACTGGAAGATAGTATTTGGACATTGTAGTGAAAAATAACATGATTTCGCTGTACATAGCTGATTTAACTAAAGCTTCGTACAATGTAGAATTGAACAGTATCTTTAAAATTTCTTGCAACTTCAATGTGATATCAACTTTTCAGAAACCACCTGTTTTGGAGAAACTTGTTTATACCTTATAGCTTTTTGCGAATTTCAAAAAACCTCTGAGATAGTCTACCATTAAATCTTACATGTGATACTTATAACAGAAGAAGTATGCTTGAATGCCTTGCTATTTTTCTAGTTTTTTTAAGATGTGATGAATTGTTCGTGATACAAGAACATTTGATCCTACATTTCACGTGTGTCTTGGGGATGTTCAAATATCAAATGGTTGTATATGTATGTACCTACAAAATGTAAGACTGATCCTTTTATATTGCTATTCATTTGTACAAAAACTCTTCAGATATATGTTCTGTAATTGTATTACAAAATGCTATTACTTTAGACTAAGAATGAGTATTTTTAGTAATTCTGAGTCCTTTTTACTATCAATAAAGGTGATCCATTATCAAGACTTTTTTTTTATTTCTCATGTAAAATGTACATTAGACAAATTAGGAAGTACTATGCTCATTCATTTATGCATAGTGCTGCAACTAACGCCCACAAAGCACTGCTGACCGTATCATTCAGACTTTGAACAGCAAAAAGTGAATTGGTTTTTTTCATTATTTGCAAACTCAAGAATCTGTATTTGTATATTTCGATAAAAGAAAAATAATATCCTAAAAAAATATTTTAATTCCAAGTTTCAATATTTAAATAGAGTTATCTCCCTTTGCATGTAAAACATTATTTGTTTTTACTGGGCAGCTGTATATATAATAACCACCTTGACTCAAACTCCTAATGTTTTGCTCATTGTTCAAGGCTGTACGGTGATATATAGTTGTTAAATTCCGTGTCATTTAGGTCTCTTGTAGATATATGTCTAAAAAGCAATCATACCACATTTTCTTTAATATTCACTTGAAGTCTTAACTTGTTGAGTTTCAATATTTAAAATTAAAAAAAATCAACATTTTGTTTTTAAAGTGTAGGAGACAATGTTCGAGACCCCGAAATGATTTTGAATAGCTAAACAATGGCGCTTGGATGAACCTCAGAAGAAGTTGTATATCAGGTCCAAACAAGATAAGCATCACATTAAGGGCATTATTGCCATTTAGGAGAGTATTTTAGGAATGACTTACAGCAAATGAATAAAACTGTATAAACATATTTTTTTACAATGCAACTCGCTTCCTTTAATCAGATCCGATATATCTTAAAACAAAATATCGTTATATCATCCATCACTGTGTACAAAGATTTTCTGAACACCACACGGCAATTTGTACTTTATTTTAAGATCTGTGTAAGTGTCAACTGTGTCGTCTAAGGTAAGATTGTAGGTGTCCTCGTGCATATAGTTGTTATTTTATTTTTACAAAATCGACACAATTGATACATTGAGGCTTGTTTAAAGTTCATTAATTCCATGGTTCCATAATGAGGCTGAATTCTCTGAACTTCTAAGTCATAGCAAAAACAAGGATTATTGATATGAAAATTAAAATGTATGCATGTTTGGGCGATGTGTGATTTAAAGGACAAGTTTTATCAAAATTGGCATGTTTCGGTGGATTGGACACGTTCGGTGGAATGGGAACGTTAGATTTGTACTCATGTATGTGGTTTATTTCGAAATTATGAATTAAAAAGGCAATGAAAAAAAACATTTATTAAAAAGAGCATCAATAATGAAAATAAAATAAATACTAAATGGGATCATTAAATTTAACTATAACAGTGTACATATATGACATGTATGACTATAAATGTTTTACTCGTATGGTATGATGTTAAATGTTATGACACTACAGTGTTGTTAATCATACGAATATCACAACACATTCCACAAAGTCCCTATCTTCTTGTCATTCACTACAACTTTCAGCGTGTACTCAAAACGCATGGGCAATAGTCTGCTGTCTCTACGTGATGATAAGTATGGAATACTGTTGACCAGAGTAACAACAAGACAAGCAAACATTAATATATACTGGTAAGCTCTACCTGCACAAAATTCTTGAAGCAGAAAATTTGTTCGAGCATTCCGAGTCGCCTGTTTGCATCGTTTACACATGACATCTTGATATGTTTGTCTTAAACATGACGGACATGGCCTCTCGCTTACTTGGTTGGCTGACAATACTGGTGTTGTAACATTTGATGATATTAAAGATTTATGAATGGAGCATAACTCGTTCAAATCTTCTTTTCCTGTGATGAGGTAGGGGGTTATTAGGGTTAGGAATGTCAAAACACCAATTTGTGCAATTGATACTAAAACAATATTTCGAAACATTTTGAAATCTAATCTGAAAAAGATTTGAAAAAATAATAAATAAAGAGTATACAATATTCAAGCACATGGTTTAAACTAATTTGCTCGCTTATTTAATACTTTTACAAATATGAATGTCAACAGTACATTAAATCACAAATCCCTAACACAAACAATTAAAGAATAAAATGCAGACACAAAATGCAAGAGCAATTGCGAACGGAATGAGAATGAAAGATGTGTGCATCTGTTGATGACCGAAAACATTTCGGTCGTTTTCTTTCAATATTAATTTCCTGGGGATTTTTCAGCATAGAGATTTTTCCAGTCTTGAAAATGGTCTACGTGATTTGTCATTTCGTACCAACCGAGATACACTAACGAAAAAATTAGACTGCTTATAGTATTTACTAATTTCCTAATCATGATAACTCGAATTCTCTTGATAATTAGGACGCCATTTAAACTCAAGCGTTTTTGAATATTTATTACATGTAAGTAAAATAAGGATTTTTCTTCCTACTTTAACATGTTTAACTCGAATGTATGCTTGTGCTTCTCCGTATTTTAAATATAATAGCAATGTGTTCATCGAAAGTTGCGACTTTGATGAAAATGCTAACAATTTAGTGTTGAAGATTTGTCGACAAGCTGTATCAAAAATCTCGGCCGAGAGCAACACGAATCTCATAACAATTCTCATCAACAACTAAAAATGTCATCCTTATGGACCCAATTTTCAAAGTTATTACTTACTTTAGGAATGGTTTATATTATATAATACTCAAAATTATTTAAACATAATATTAATCTAATGATTTCAATTTGTCTTACCGTTAATATTTCATATATTCCTTGTTCTTGAATGATCTCAATGCATAGCAATAATGAAGGAAATAATCACAGGAAAATACATGTAACTAAAAATAGAACAATGGGATTTTCCCAGGTATATTTTTGTGCATGCATGACAGTGACTAGCTGTCATAGCGGATTTCCAACATTTAAAAAAACAAACAAAATTTCTCTAGAATTTTTTCGAAACGTGTTAACCTTTACTTTTCATGTATGCCTTGGCCTTCTCAGTCGTAAAACGTATGTATTGCATTTTTCCTGTTTTCAAATACTAAATTATAGTAATTTTTAACACTTATACAACTGCTTATAACTGAAGTTTTTATGGTTATGTTTTTTTGTTTGTTATTTGTACAAGTAATACAATACTTAAAAAGTGTATTATTCGATTATTTGTATATTGAAAGTATTATATATCACGAAAGATACCAATGGGAAATTCTAATTTATAGATCGAAAGCCTACAGTGTATATGTTGTGTACAAGTTGTAATGTTGTACAAATTATAATTTGTACAGATTTTTTGTAAAAGTTATCAGTGTTGTATTACCTGATGAACAAAAATGGATGATGCAAGCACACAGTCTTTTGCTTCCCATATTTCTGTCATCTTTTCACAACTTCATAATACAGTCTAAAACTGGGCATTGATGCAAAAACCTGCCTCACCTGTTGCAAGAAGGTAGGTGTAAAAAAACTTATAACTTGTACAAAATCCCTGTACAAATTATAATTTGTACAAACTTACATCTTGTACACAACATACATATGCATCGGAACTAAACACATTTATTCAAAAACCAGTTGTTGGCATGACACGGGTTATGTTCTTCTCATATATGTTATGATGGTATGATACTAAACCCCTAACGGGAAGGATTGTGCCTGATGTTCATATGATGAAATCATAATTTTTCAGTAAGTTTAATTGAAGTCTGGAACTGGCATGTCACTTAACTGCTAGTAGTTCGTTGTTATTTATGTATTAGTGTCATTTTGTTTATTTTCTTTGGTTACATCTTCTGACATCAGACTCGGACTTCTCTTGAACTGAATTTTAATGTGCGTATTGTTGTGCGTTTACTTTTATACATTGGCTAGAGGTATAGGGGGAGGGTTGAGATCTCACAAACATGTTTAACCCTGCCGCATTTTTGCGCCTGTCCCAAGTCAGGAGCCTCTGGCCTTTGTTAGTCTTGTATTATTTTAATTTTAGTTTCTTGTGTACAATTTGGAAATTAGTATGGCGTTCATTATCACTGAACTAGTATATATTTGTTTAGGGGCCATCTGAAGGACGCCTCCGGGTGCGGGAATTTCTCGCTACATTGAAGACCTGTTGGTGACCTTTTGCTGTTGTTTTTTGCTATGGTCGGGTTGTTGTCTCTTTGGCACATTCCCCATTTCCATTCTCAATTCTAATATGTTAAAACACAAAAATCTACCAAAAGACAAACAACAGTATTGAAACATAGGAAACTAAAGGCTAAAAAAACGCGACCCCCATGAAAAACCATAGTAAGTAACTGTTGTATTAAATACGTGTTGTTCACATTGACTTTATGTTATCATATTATCTGTTTGGTGATTTCCCCCCTTTTTGTACTTTAGTGTCTAAATTAGTAAACTGGACATTTCTTTTTTGCGCAAGTTACGCATGAAAAATATATCAGTAAGATTACTTATTATATAGCGTCCTTTCTTGATTTCTAATATCAAGTGGTATATTGGATTTAATTCCAAAAATATTGAAAAGTTGAAAATTTAGTAGCTTATTTTAGGAATATATACCGAAATTCCCCATGTTTGCATTTTCCACTAAAAAGAAAAATTTCATTGTGTATTATCTAAACGGTTATTAGTGTTACGAAGTTTTATCTTTATAAGGAAATTCCCCTTGTAACATTGTCCTATCACAAATTATATTTTTAATGTGGATTGTCCTTAAAGTTTGATAATTGTGTTAATTGCTTCCTTTTATTTGTGTTATCATATAACTTATCAACAATCTGAACGGTATCATAAAAAGAACCAAGCATAAGTATAATTTTTGAACGGAAGGTATTGATCATCGATATAGAAGTATGTATACCAATCCAGCATATGTACCATACATTTTTTAAACTGAAACGAAATGGAGATATGAATAATCAATCTGACCTATCGTTTTGGACCGCTAGACATACTGATTACACAAAACTGTTGGAAGTTAAAATGTTTTTTGATAATGTTGTTACATCATACATTCTAGAAAATAATATTCCTTTAACATGAACATGAACCGGTGAAGTTTGATTATGATCCTTATGAACATGCTATTATGAGTTTCAAGTGTTTTACCGAGTGGTTATATTTTTCCAACCAGAATGGTTCTTGAATTACCTAATACCAATGCTTTATGAAATCTTCTTTGAAAATTGGAGTTATCTTTCTTTGTTCAGTCAACTTAAATCAATTATACAATATACAATGCAATATTCACTTTATTACCAACTGATAAATTAAAGCAGTCATTAATAACCATTCAGTGATTGCAAGCACTTTCTAGGGTATGCCCTTTTACAAATGGAAAAATTATACATTTTTTTAGTTTCTGATCTCTTAACTGAAGTTTGTCTCCTCTAAATGTTTCTCATTTCAGAAATTAAAAAGAAAATTTCTTTAGATATTTTTGTTTGAAAGGATTAATATTCAGCAGCATAGTGAATTGCTCCTAACACAAAAGCAAAACAAATATTTAAGTTCATTAGACCACATTCATTCTGTGTCAGAAACCTAAGCTGTGTCATCTATTTAATCACAATTCAAACTCAGAGCTGTTTCCAGCTTGAATGTTGTGTCAATACTAGCCCCAACTGTTCAGGCTTCGACCTCTGCAGTCGTATAAAGCTGGGCTCTGCAGAGCATCTGGTCCATTCATTTGTTTATTTTTCAATTTGTGTGAATTAACATAGTTACAGTAAATGCTAATTACTGCACTTTCATACCACAACATATATTGTATTGGTACATGTATCACTCAAATGTGTATCCATATAACAAAAAAAATGAAAAGGAATAATTTTGCATTACCTTTTGAATACTATGACTTTTTAGATATGTAGACATATTAAGACTCATTAGTAGATGTTGATAATATTGGCTTAAAATGCTTGAAATTCTATCAGATTACTTTTGGAGCAGTTATGAGTTTTGAAATTAGAAAGATCATATCATATGCAACAAGTGTAGTAAGTTTCAAGTTGATTGGAATTCAGCTTCATCAAAAACTACTTTGACCAAAAACTTTAACCTGAAACTCCCACTTCCATTTTCTATGTTCAATGGACCGTGAAATTGGGGTCAAAAGTCTAATTTGGCTTTAAAATTAGAAAGATCATATCATAATGAACATGTGTACTAAGTTTCGAGTTGATTGGACTTCAGCTTCATCAAAAACTACCTTGACCAAAAACTTTAACCTAAAGCGGGACAAACGAACGAACGGACCCACAGACCAGAAAACATAATGCCTATCTACTATTGTAGGTGGGGGCATAAAAAATTTAATAAATAACACTCATAATGCTCAGATTGGTTGTCATCGTGCAACATAGTTAATAACACCATATAGAAAAAACATAGAACTCATTTTGTCATAAGACACTGTCAAACATCCATACATACTATCCACACTCATCTGTGTCCACACTTGTATTTTTCCAAAAAAAAAGTTATAAAATATTGTCTACAATCGAAAGTAGATTGGAAAGAGTGTACGTGTCATGCTAGTATGATCTTACTTCCTTATATAAAAAAAAATGATGTAAACGAAGGAAATATATTCACACAGATGATTTTAAATGGATTCACGCATGAATAGTGTTGATATCATCTTCGCTAGCCAAGGGTTACGATCCACTTCCATCCTAGGATCCACTTCCCTACCGGCTAGCGAAGATGTGTTGATCTTGGCAAATCACATTATAAAAATAATTTTAAAATCAGCAAAAAGGGTTACTGATACGCCAGTTTATAGAATTGGAAACAAACAACAATTACTTTCAAAGCGACTTTTGTGCGTACATGTCGACAAAGCTGTAAACAATGTGATGGTGATATAACGTAAATAATACTCATAAATTCTTAAAAAAAAAGAAAGAAATTATATTATTTTTCGATATCGAAGGTCGCGCGCTTTAATGAGAATCAAATAGTATACAATTATACCATTAACAGTCAACATCTCAGTTAATAGTCTCCTCTGAAAATTTAAACATGTATACTATATACATGTACTATGTACTAACTGCCTAAACTACACAAAAAGAACTTCAAGTATCGTGTTCTACAACGAATCAATATTTTATTTACATTTCCGCGGGGTTTTAACAGACATAATTTCATATTTGCATGGTTAGGTGGTGTATTTAGGGATGCGATTGTGGAATTGTTTGCTGAAGCTAGTGAAAGACCTTGTAGGGAGTAGGGGAAAATATGCTAAATATACTTAGTGGAACTGGGGTGGGATGGTTGCTGCTGTAAATTTCTCCTAGGCAACATGTACCTTTCGACTGTAGAGTTTGTCGGTCACTTGTGAGTATTTCAATGTGCACCGATTGCGTTCCTTTCTTCTTCTTCTTCTTTCAGTACAGAGTCGGACTCATCTTGAGTGTATATAAATGACTCTTGATCGTGAAATCATGAGGCCTTCCCTCCTCAATTATTAAAACCAGCAGTAACTATTTACAGTAATTATTATTTACAAAATAAAACTATATACATCTGGGATCTAAGGAGTTCTAGGCGTGATAAGCTCCTGTCAAGGCCTCCGGCAGGATGGTAAGGTTGGCCTTGAACTCTTGTAGTGTAGCTGCTGTTGTGGCTTTTTCCGGTAGAGTGTTCCATTCCCTGGTTGATCTTGGGAAGAAGGATTACCTGTATTTGTTCTTTCAGAGTACGCTGTTGGTATATGCGGTGGCTTCCTCTGGTCCGTGAATCTCCGGGTTTGTAATAGTTTGAGAGGTCAATATCTACCAATCTATTGTGGATCTTGTAGGCCATGGTGAGGCGGTCTTTGCAGCGGCGATCTTTAAGAGGCTCCCATCTTTGTCTCTCAATTAAAGAGCTGACACAACCTGGGGATACGTCTTGGTATTCATTGAACACGAACCTAGCTGCCCTTCTCTGTACTTGTTCTAGATCTTTTTCAAGGTTTTGTTGGTAAGAGTCCCATACAGAGGAAGCGTATTCAAGGGTTGGTCTGACCATGGTGATGTAGGCATTAGCTTTGACTTCTGGTTTACACCGTCATTTGATAGCAGACGTGTTCCTATTATTTGTTGTGACTTACAGTTTATGACTCGACTAGTTGGTGATCCGTTTAGATTCATTGAATAAATAAATTTTACAATATACTTACTGTATCTTAATGATATTTTGGTTTAGAGGGGGCAGGATTCTTACGTCCATTGAGGAGGTCTTTCCAAGGGTTCGAAGGCTTTCATGTATTTCGATAATATTTCAGATTCTCGCCATGTAAAGGAAAAATTAAATTGGGAGGGGCACTAATTTCATAATTTTATCATACGATTTTATCTTTTCTTATTTAATCATTTCAACCTCATCTAAAACACGAATGGTGTTACTTTCTACAAAGATTTAATAGATTGAAATGAAAACTTCATCTTTACCAGTAGTAGCTTCGTTGTTAGCATCAACACTCCACTCCGTCCAGATCATTTCAAGTTTAAAGAAAACCAAAGCTCTGGAACATTTAATAAACTAGGACATAAATACTCCATAAACAGGGACTGCTTTTAAAATGTTGTTACATAGTAACGCAAAACAAAATGCAACAGGAAAGCTTAGTCATCTCTTTTGTCGCAATACGTTTTCAATTGATCGCTATTTTAAATTCTTGGGATATTATTCAAGATGTGGAGCTCTCAATAAGATATAATAAAGATTTGGCTTTGAAGTTTGGTTGCACTTGTAGAAAACTTATTCCAAACGGGATAGCACATCCTAATTTTTACGGAGATGTTGTTTACCGAGTACGAAAACTTAGATACGATACGGTTAAACTGGTTGGATGATCCTTTAAATACACTTTTTCTATAAAAGGTTACCAATTCAACAATGTAAATAGATTTTTGAATATTTTTTTATTGGTATTTGTTATTATTTTTATATACATTTGCACATTTCGGCCCGACAAGCTGTCGATATCTGTATCTTGTCATTGCACAAGGTCATGTTTTTTTCTGTTGATTTGGTAATGATTGATGTTTTAGTCTTAGTCTTAGATACACGTTTTTGTTTTATTAGTTATTATTGGCTTTGAACTAGATGTCAGTAACTACAATTACTCATAGATCTGTATTTCGTGTTATGTTGATGTAAAAGTACCCTGCCACTTCTACTCTGTGTTTTTGTTACCTGTATTTCTATTTGACTGTATCCATCTGATGAGTTCAGCCTTATTCTATTCTTATGTTGTTCTGTAACATCACTCTCCTAGATTTGGGGAAGTGTTGGCGTCTACAAACTAGTTTATCCCCGCCACATTCAAGTGCCTGTCCTAAGTCAGGAGCCTGTAATTCAATGGTAGTCGTTTGTTGATGTGTATCATATTTGTTTTTAGATATTTATTTTGTATATAACTTAGGCCGTTATTGTTCTCGTTTAAAATGTTTAACATTTGTCATTTCGGAGCCATTTATAGCTGACTTAGCGGAAAAGGTATTTTGCTTATTGTTGCAGCCCGTACAGTGAACTCTAGTTGTTAATGTCTGTGTTATTTGGTCTTGCGATGAGTTTTCTCACTGGAAATCATACCACATCTTCGTTTATATACATGTTGATTCTGGTTTGTGGTATAATTTTAGTTTTACACGATGTGTGTATCACTTGTTTTAATAGAATGAAATTCAAAACAGTGTAGCTGTGGCCATTGATTGACACATTAAAATCATCCATTGACTGGGACAATTTAGGTGAACGTTTGTATGTAACGACCAATGCTCACTATGTACTTTTTAAAGACACTTAAACTATGGGGTCACCAAAGGTTCTCAACACATAAATAAAGTAATTCGAAAAATTAATCAGAAATAACACGATATTTTGATTTATATCAATTATATAAATCAAAACACAAAGGTTATTCCTGATTAATTTTTCGAATTATTTTATAATTAAAGGCGTTAAGAAACCTTTGGTGACCCTACAGTTTAAATGTCTATCGTAGGTACCTCGTGAACAGTAGTCGTTACAGACAAACGTTCGCGTAAATTGTCCCAGTCAATGGATGATTTTAATGTGTCAATCAATGGCCACAGCTACACTGTTTTGAATTTCATTCTATTTAACGCTCTGGAATATCAAAACAAATTTAGTTTAATTTCTTTACATTCTTTACAGATTGGTGCAGTGATCAGATAAAAGCGTCAGTTGACTTAATGGACTTCATACGTATCATCAATTTGTCCTAGTAAAAGCCATAGCTATGACAGATAATTCAGATATTGACAAAGACGCAGAGGTGTACGTGCCTGAATCGGAGTCCTACACACTTCAAAATGAAGTCGAAAGGTGGAATAAAGATGTTAAGAAATCAAAACAAAATAAAAGTGACCCTCCGATTTTTAACAAAACTCCAAATTCCCTTGCAGATGAGGGGACAGACCACAGACTGACTAGCGATGAATCTGCCGGTTATTCAAAAGATCAACCAGACATTTCAGAACCTATGAACCAACAGCACAAAACTGATCCATCGATAGAAATTCGTTCTCAGACAACTGATGGAGTAACCATTAATGTTGGTCAAGTGGACACTCTGAGGCAAGTTACTCTTAATACAGGACAGAGCCAACCACATGATATTATTCCGAGCAATGTCAGACATTTCCAGTTGTGTGTGTGCACTGGGATCACAAGCGTTGGTATTTTGTATTACAATTCTCATTTACTTTCGGAATCATGTAGCTTGTTAAAGAACAATGTGACATTGTCTCTTCAGTCGGAAGCATTTGTGTCTGCATTGCGAAGGGCTTGCTTTAGTAACTCCATGGTATTTCCGTTAATTTTATTTATTTTATTAGTTGTTATGATAGTTTTCGTGATTCCAGCATACTTCTGGGATAGAACAAGAAATCAACAGCTTTGATTACACCACCATTTTGTTATCTCAAACCTAGCAATGTAAAAATATGGCACACGAAAATGATGATGGATTTATGGTTTCATTTTATTCAAACTATGAACGGTTCAATTTTTGTACAGATTTTTTTTTCAAAGATCCATTACACTTCAAATGTAGTTCTGCAAATGCTTAAATGACATTTGTTATCTACTAATCCAAAGCGTTGCTTTGCTTTTGTGACGATTGGCATTTCATTTGCGTAAAATAAAAATCTTTAATTTGCACCACAAACTATATTTCATTTGCGTCACAAACCATATTTCATTTGTGCCACAAAGAACATTTCATTCACGCCAATAACATAGATAAATAGCATAAAAATGATTTATTCAAGAGACGTTTATTTTAAAAATTACTTTAAAACTCCAGTTTATGTTCGCATAGTAAAACATATTTAGCCATGGAAAATGATCAGTCATTGTAGAAAGGTGGTTTTCTTCCATTCCTGAAAAATAGAGATAAATCTTTGTTCAAAACATCTATAACTACAAGTAGATACATGGAAATAAAATCAAGACAATTGAAGTATTGCCAGAGCTTGTACCAAACAGTTCTTCTACATTTGCATAGAAATGTATTTGCACATTTGCAGACAGGTAATGTTTGTATTATTCTATGTTTAATTTGGAAAATGAATTCTTACGCATGTTGTACAAGCAATATTGTACCACATTTGGCAACAAAAAGAGAATTTATCTTGAATGTACAGTTGGGTGCAGACCAAGCATTACATGTAAACGGGCCTTAAAAGTTAACGCGGCGTTTACTCGCGTGCACTGCATGTAAACGCCGCGTTAACTCTGCGTTAACTCCGAAATTTTAGTAGACATAAATAGTAAACGGGCGTTTACTTTCGCGTTTACCTCCGCGTTAACGCAAAAACCGCGCGTCTTCTAATTTTGTAAAGAGTAAACGGGCGTTTACTTCGCGTTAACGCGAAAAAGGCGTGTCTTCCAATTTTGTATAATAAAGTAAACGCCCGTTTACTGTTTGTAGTAAACGCGCGTTAACGCAGATTGTCCTCGTATCCTGGATACACTGACCTAATATATCACATGATAAGGTACATCAAAATATCCATCTGTCCATTTTCGATCAACATATTGACGATTGCATTTAATGAAATGACACCTCTTTAATTAATTAATTTATTGAAAATTAATAATTGCATATAAGAACAAAATGGAAATTCGTCCTGGAACTGTAAAGCCTACAAGACTTTCAGTTTACATTCGTGAAAGGATATTAAGTTTAAGAAGATCTGGCAAAAACATTACTGAAGTTAGAGATGAGTTGATACGATCGGATAATGTTCAAGTTTCTAGACAGGGGATAAGTGCATTTCTATTTTTTTTAAATATGCCGGTTTGTGAGTTGATATTTGTATGTGTAAATTTTGAACAGAAAAAGTAGAAAAGCCGCTGTTGAAAGTTTTTGGAACTGATTTTTTTTTTTGCAATTAATAAATGTTTATATTTGTAATAAAAAGTGTTTTTGAATGTTAAGGTTTAAAACACAAATACGTAAAATATTAAGTCATTTTAACAACATAAATAAATGTACAAATGCACGCGACGATTATTTTATAATATACACAATTAGTTAACGCGAAAAGTAAACGCGCGTTTACTTTCAAGTGCACGTAAAAATACAATTTAGAAATCTGTAGTAAACGCCCGTTTACTTTTACGTGCACGTAAAATTAAACTTGTGAAATCTGAAGTAAACGGCCGTTTACTACTGACTAAACGGACACAGAGTAAACGCGCGTTTACTCGAGTAGACATTAGAAATTGCCATTTTGACCGCGTTAACGTAAATGAAGTAAACGGGCGTTTACTAGTAAACGCGAAATTTAAAGTTAACTAACGAAATATGTGCACGCCGCGTTAACTTGCGTTTACTTTATGTAATGCTTGGTCTGCACCCAACTGTAGTTATGTGGGGAGTAACTTTGATGGTCCTTCAAAAATGTCACCAGATTCTTTTCGGTATCTGATTCTTAGTTGCTGTTATTCTACTTTCGACACCATGGTTTTATTTGTTCAATGTTTTTATAATTGTTCTGTTATGATTCTGGCTTTTCACTGTTTTTTTGTATTTCTAAACGATATGTCCGCATTTTTCAGAACATAATATAACCATGACGATATAGCGATGAATACTTAAACTTTTTCTTTATATGCTAAATGTAAAATAACGAAAATATAATCTTATTTTTTTTCGGCGTAAATGAAATAAAATCTGAACAAAAGAACGCTTGGACCTTGTAAAGATTGGTGCAAATGCAATGCGCCCATCCAAAGCTTTTACGGCTTTATTAAAAGTACATAAACATGCAATTTCCTTAGATATGAGAGATAATTAATATTTGATTGGATGCACTGAATGAAAAATCAGTTGATACATAATCAGCAGCAAACTACCGGTAGCTTACTTTTATATATATTTTTTATTAAAAATCAACAGAAAAACAAACGATTCGAATAAAGTCTATACGTTCCTACCATAAACTCACATTATGGATTCAACTAAATGTTATCCAGAGGTATTCGTTATAAATCTGACCGATTAACTTACAAACTAAAAAAAGTCCGAAGAACAAAAGATACATTTTGTTAATGTAAATAAAAGGCAATGTGATGTATTGTATATATAAAAAAAAAATTATTGCATACATCTATCATATTATGTTAAAAATTCTTTTATATGTTTATATATTTACTATTTTCACTGTCTGTTTGTTGCATTTTTTGTATTTTCTCCTCTTGAAGCACACATTATTTAAAATCTTTAAAAGATAACCTCGATAGGTTTTTGAAAGTTGTGCTATTTAAAATACAAATCGGGTCCTAAAAAAATGATAATTTCGGTGCTAGTATGTTCTTTTTGTTGCTTTAAACGTTTCGCTTAACATAATCATTGCCCAAATCATGTACTACACTATTAAAGAAAAATTAAAATTAATGAACTTTGCGGTATGGGCTTTGCTCGTTGTTGACGGCCGTACGGTGACCTATAGTTGTTAGTTTCTGTGTCAGTTTGCCAGTCTCTTGTGGAGAGTTGTCTCATTGGCAATCATACCACATCTTCTTTTTATATTTGTTTAGTTTTATGGGTTAAACACATGTTGACACAATGTAGTTAAACTACGACGTCTATAAAATGAGTACATAAACCACGGTACATGTATCTCGAATTGCTTCATAGACATCGCAATAAAATGATTTTGGGAATACATGTATTAATTAACAAGGTGTAACAGTTCTAATGTACGTTGCAATATATATTTTATATGCATTTATTTGATATGTTTTTATTTATGTAAATTATTAATAAAAAAATATATTTATGATTTTATATAAAAGTTAATATTATCAGCTGCTTGCGGGTTTTATTTTAAAGCCATCTGGTTTTATGTCAGGTACACAGTGTCAATAGTTAGTCTTGTCTGAAAGAAAGGATATGATTGTATCAATTCACGACACTTGCATGGAAAAAAAAATCTGAAGAAAAAGTACGGCGTATTTAGTTGTCAGTTTTTGCATTTCTTTATCAAAGCTACCGTAGGTTCGACAATGAGACCACAATCTCTATTAACCCCACTGCAATTTCAAGACGGAAAACTAGCATACTTTCCGTATGAAGTCTGCCTTATATGAATAAAGAAACAGGTCTGCAAAAGGAGGAGCACAACAACATACTCATAACTAGACGAAAGGTATTTTGAGATCATTCGGATAACTACTATCTGGGATCAGAGGAGATTCATGGATGCTGTAAAGTGTGAGAAACAATGTTAATAGTTACAAGACAATTATTTAATGCTGATTAGTTAAATTAATTATGACCTGGAAAAGAGTAATATATCTAAAATAACGAGATCCAAGGAAAATTCTAATTGGCAAATTCAAAAGATCAAACACATCAAACAAATGAATAACAACTGTCATATTCCTGACTTGGTACAGGTATTTTCTTGTGTAGAAAATGGTGGATTAACCTGGTTTTATAGCTAGCTAAACCTCTCACTTGTATGACAGTCTTATCAAATTCCATTAAATTGACAACGATGCGTGAACAAAACAAACAGACATAAAAGGTAAAAGTGTCAAAAATATAGCAGTCAACATTGTGTTATAATCTTAATCACTTAAAAAAACATACAAATATGTAACAAAGAAACACAAAATGGCATATAGACCAAGCATATTAGAAAAAAATAAAGACAAGAATACACAAACTTACCATACTAGTACAATAACACAATGACGGGATGCATAAGTTCAGAGCCACGTCATATGTGTAACAAAGAATCGTAAAAAGGCATAAACACAAAGCACATAGCAATATTAAGAGATAAGTAACAAACACGTTTTCGAAGTAACACAAAACGGTATATAGCCTAAGCACATTAAAAACATGAAAGACAAGAATACTAGAATATCATAAACAATAATGACAGGATATACAAGTACCAGAAGTATCTTGATAACAATTAAAAACAAACAAATATTTAAAAAAAAAGCACAAAAAGGCACATATCAAAAACTTAGAATAAACTCACTCATTGCTTTCTTATTTTCGAATTTTATAAATGTAACTATGTCAAATCCACCCATAAACGATAGAAAGATTTTTAGCACTTGGACCGAATGGCCAGATCAACATGTGATCCTGAACTGATTTCTCCTATAAAAAATACCTCTGCCCATAAATAACTGTTTAAAAACATCTCCCTTTTTTGTAATCACAAATTTGTTGTACAATATCAATCAAAAATCATTAATATACTTTCTTGAAAATATTTTTCTTCTATTGACATGTAGTAGCTTTTTCTTTTTTTCCTTCCAAATAGCATTAACATATCATTCTGGGGTCTTGCATGATACAAACATTTGAATTTTTCACTGCAGAGAAACACAAATTGCCAAATAATTTAAAAACTTGAATTTCAATTTCATCTCAACCAAATGTACATACTGTGTGTTAAAATGTAATTTTAACATTATCTATAAGCGGTATCTAAAATTATTGTCAATTTCTCTTCATGCAGTACACCAAATGACATACAACCATGAAATTAATACTTACCGTCTTGTCAATGTGTTATATTAATCGAATATTTACTTTACTTTCCTAGTGATTATCTACTCTTGTTAAAGTTGATAAAAAATGCAAGCATATTTTTAATTTTCTTATTGTCTAATTGTCATATGATCTTTTATACTGTACACCACTGATTATTATTCGAGAAGAAAAGCAATTGTGAAATGAGTGATATCAAATTTTCTTAACAATTTCTTATTTTAGTCATGTGCTGCCAAAAACTATTGTAAATCTGCAGTTAGTGTTTATAGTGTAGTTAAATTCATTGTTTAGTCTCATTAGAAAAGCTGACCATGTTAACATCTCCAAATGGTGGCAGATGTCATAACATGCTTAAATATTTACTTTTTGTAAAGGCTAAAAATCTCTTCTGTATTATTATTGGTATTTTTTACAGACTACTCATATTACAAATCTTATTACATAGTGCACGTGTACATCTGCAATTTATTTATATTGTGTAGTTTACTTTTGTGAAACGTTTTACAATATGCAGTCCACCAAATGGTGGCAGATGTCTCAAAATGTTTCAAATATTTATCATGTGTATAGGTTGGAAAATCTTTTCTTTGTCAGAAAAAAGTAAAATCACAAAAAAAAACTGAACTCTGCGGAAAATTCAGAACGGAGAGTCCCGAATCAAATGGCAAAATCAAAAGATAAAACACATCAAACCATTAGACAACAACTGTCATTTTCCTGATTTAGTACAGGAATTTTGTTTCTCCAAAAGATATCTTATTGCAGCGTGAATCTCCCCTCACTATATATTGTGTATTTAGACTCATTGTTTAGTTTCGTGGAAAAGGTCCACGTATTGGTGGCTAATGTCACAAATAATGTAAATATTTACTTTTTGTATTGGCAGAAAAGTCTTTCCTCTATTAGTATTGTTTCTGTCTCACCATTATTACAAATCTTATTGCATAGCGTGAATTTACTGAAATGGTAATGTTATTGTCTAGTTAGATTTTTGTATTGCATTGCACATCATCTGCAGTCCACCAAATGGTGACATTTTTTTTTATTTCAATCGCATTTTCAGTATTGCCATTTAAGCCATCCTTTTCAACATATGATATTCAAAACATTCCTGAAAGGCTTTTTAATAGCTTTAGATTTTACACTAGATATTTTTAAATTTGTTTTTATATGCATAATATGTTTATCATTTTATTTCAAATGTTACATTTGTTTATTTCTTATCTTTTTTTAATTCGTCCCTTTATTTGTAAGAAAACAAAATAGCCTCTTTCTCTTTCTCATATATCCAATTTAATTTTATCACAGTATTTCTCACAATATCTTTTTATTGTTTATTTTATCATGCACCATCTTTTGCAAACACGTTTGCCTTAACCCGTTGTAAATTATACCACATTTTCAGGTTTTTTATTGTAAACAATTTTGCAGATTTTAATGATTATTTTTTGTATATATTAAAAACCAAGAAAAATAGATCATCCAACACTACAAAAAATATTGATCCCTTATGTATACCAACAAAATTGCAAGAGCATTATTAAAAAGTGTTGGATATTTGTTTTTAATAATTATGGTCATTATTAAAAAAAACATGTATGTATCAGGAATTCTGCTTATCTTTATTGGAATGTTTATAAACTTACTACCACTTGCAAAGAAAACAATATAAAAATATGATAAAATTCTCTCAATTAATAATAACTACATTGTACTAGGAACAAAACTAAAGTAAACATTTCAAGCTATAACCATAGAAAAATCAAAACCTTTATAAAGTCTCATTTATTAGTAATGTAGTAAATTCGAAATAATCTTTCAATACACCGTACTTAATTCCAGCATTGATTTGTATGGAAAACCTGATTTACTCTATCTTTTATTCAGCTAGCAGTAGAAAACGTAACTATATCAACCATCATCACATATCAAACCTATCAGAATATTTAAATGTAACTAAACAATGTACTAAAGGGACGAAACTCACAAGGCCAAACCGACACATCAAATTTAATTTTCATCAGAACGAAATTTAGTTAAATGAAATTTAGTTAAATGAAATTTAGTTAAATAAAATTTAGGTTTATCAAATATTCAACATTATCTCTAAAATAACTTTTAACTAAGTCAACCTGGCCTTGTGGGTATAGGAAGTACTATCTTTTCTAAGTTCGCCATCAAATTTTTATTTGAGAAAGTTTTACCAGAAATCATTTTCTGGATTTGCACCAATCAAGTTTTATTTTTTGTTGTTGGTAATATTGATGTGTAAAACACCTACTGATGAGTCCTATTCTCACATTCATATTACAATACTGTGCTATCAATATCTACTCATTCAAGATTTGTACCTACCTTACTTCCACCTATATAATAATCATCTTGCAATTATTTTCCCCTGATGAGTACCTTTAGTCTAATACCCATTGACAAGTATTATACCCCATGGCACTCTTTAAAGAGTTCAATGCTGTTTGATTTGTTCGTCAGTCAATTTCTTAACATCCCAACTTTAAAAAAGAAAATGCTTTGCTTAATGCTTTGCAGATAAAAAATATCAATAACTGACTTAAACAGTTTCTATCCACTTTTCATATAGAAACCACGATTTTGACAAACTACATATTTAAGCTATCCCGTAGTAGATGGATCCATAGGGGGAGCTAATGGTGCTATGGATTATAAGGATTTATTCTTAACTTGTGATCAACTAAAAAAAGTAGATTAAAATTACATTTTATTCAGCAGTTCAACTATTCCGTTTTAGTTTCATGAAACATGATCAAAAAATTTCACTATTTTCTGTACAACGAGTAAATGTATAATAGTCGGACTGAAAAAAAGATGCCAAAATCGTGTATAAAATCTGTGTACGTAAAGTCACGAAAACAATGAAAATGTATATTCGATCTGCCAAATGTTTGCTTTTTTTCATTTTTTTTTATAGATATAAAGCGTAATTTCACAGAAACCATTTTTTGTTTCATAATACGATTTGTGAACTGGCTACTAAAGTATTTATTCACATAATATTTGTTGAAATGTAAGACTTTGGTTTTAAACTTACACATATATGCACAATATGATGCATGAAGTTAAGAAACGAAAATTAACTAGGTCACTTGTATAAACGTATATCCATATACCTTTAAAAAGCTATTTGCAATAACGTAATCATGTAAAAATTGTAATACATTGCTTTCTTTACATGTGATATGCACTGTGTAAATTAAATCAAATTCGTTGGCAACAAATCCATCCTGAATAATAAACATTCATGACACTCAAAGAAATCTGACATACCAATATTTGGCATTTCTAACGCGATAGTTTCAATCGGCATTTATCCGTTTTATCCGTTAATCTTCCGTTCATGTCCGTTTCACATTCGTGCATCATGCGTATTATCCGGTAAACGTTCAGCAGAAGTCCGTTGGTAAATTGGTCTGCCACAACTCTAACGGATGTTTAACGGACAATTCAAGTATCAAAACGGAAACAGAACGAATGAGTACCGTAAACGGACACCTACCGGACGTTCAACGGACGCTATATTCGTTGGACGTCCGTTCAAAGTTTTGAGCATGCTCAAAATTTTCCGGTGGACAGAACGGAAGCGGACTCTGAACGGAAATGAAATAGATACGTCTAACGGATAAGAACGGAGTCTAACAGACATGAATGGACTGAAAAAAGCTATCCGTTAGACGTCCGTTCGTGCTAGCCGGTAAGATGTGACAGGGGCTTAATGAAAACAAACGCGCGTTTATTGATAGGAAAGAAAGAGAAACAAGCGTCAAAAGACAAGGTTCGCCTTTAGCAAAATATGACCTTGAATTTCAATTTTATCATTAAATGGTTTAATAAATATTTTTTTCTAAGTAATTGACATGATTCAAAAACCTAAATGTTATGTCAATCAAATATCTTCATTATATAGCAATATAGCTTCCAAAGCTCGCATATTTCAGATATTTCGTTGAAAGTTTGGAAACTTTGGTCGCAAATACGATCCAAAATGTTCATGCTATGGTTAATACTGAATCCCGAAACACAAACATTTTCAGGATCAGGGATGGCAGATGAAGAAAATAATAGTAAACAAATAACATTAAAATATAGAAAAATTTGATTAAAACAAATTTTATAAATTAAAGTTCATTAAAGAAGATATTTTATATTAATTCTAATATCACAACATGCATCATTTGAATCGTCCTAGTGCTCCTGAAAGTACTGTACCCTCACATACTAGCACTCCATCAGAACTATGTTGTACTTACATGAAACAAACTGACGTTTATGATTTCTTTCATGAAATGACAGTATAAAACATATTTCGAAGTACTTGTACATCCCGTCATTGTGTTATTGTGTCAATAAATGTCTCTTCAGTGATGTTAGGGATCGAAACGGTATTTGGAAGGCCATATAAAAAGTATCCTCATTTTTTGAAAAAGTACCCTCATTTTTAGATAAACTCTTGAATTTTAAGAGTCAATATAGGATGAACGAATCATATAAACCGCAGGGAAAATATGATACAAGCCCAAACGAAAAAATATAAACGAGTCTAAATTGAAAACTACGTTCAAACCTATGATTGCGTTGGATAAAAACCGCAATTTTTATACGTCTGCATGTAAAACAAATTTCGTTGTAGAAGGGTCTAAAAACAGCACAAACAACATTTTCAAAAAGACCAAAAAAGTGAAATATATATATAAAACGTCTGAATAGTAGTCAACGATTTTCCCAACGAGGGCGCTGGATCGTTACGAGTAACGATACATGTACACAATAAATAAATTATATAAACTCCTAAAAAAGTGTACACAACAACTCCAAATACAAAAAAAGGTAACTATAAATGTAATTATTTAGAAATATTTCGGATAACAGATATCCTTCGTCATTCAGATTCTGATGTTAAATGAACCATCTTTAAGTCTTCTTAGATTAAACTTTTACTAAATCTTGAAATTTATACAATAAAAAGATCAAACCGAACATCAGTTAAGACGCTTGCATCATTCTAAAAAATTGTTAAACATGACATATGAAATAAGTTTTTATGCTACGACAAACCAGAAAAATTACCAAGGTCCAAAAGGAACTATTGTTTTGCTAATCAAAACACCATATTATATTTTAATTCGATCATTTCAAGTAAACGATTTGGCGCATAATGTGAAAAAATGCATTTAATCTGATGGTTGAGTCCCTTAACTCGAGATCGACTTGTGTAAAGAAAAGATTGAAATGACTCTTCTTCCTGCAGTTCGCCTTTACTGTTTCATGAAATTTGATAAAATATCCACTAGCTTTTGTACATCGCGTGAATGCATGGCATTCCGACTGACGATAAAAAATTGACATAACAAAGATGCATAAAATCAAAGTAAGCAAAACCATATAATAAGAGAAATGATATGGGACTCAAATAATGGATCTGCGATTGCTTGCTTAGATAAAGATAGTGTTATTTCATCAAATCCTTTTTACCGTGTAAGAATAAATTTTGTGCACTGGCTTTTTAGTCCCATAATATTTGTTGAAATATAAAACTATGGTTTTAAACTCATAAATATATGCACACATGAAGCATGGTGTTTAGTAACGAAAATAATCTAGGTCAGTTGTGTAAGTGTTCCTATTTAAATACCTAAAAAAGTATAAAAAGGAAGATATGAGTGTATCTTTCAATAGATTAACCAGGTAAACATTCTTACAAATACTTGTCTTTGCGTGCATGTGATATGCATTTTGAAAATTAGATCAGATTCGTTGGCTACACATGAAGAAGTGAAAATATTGTCACGGTCTTTTTTAAATATACTTAACAAATATATGCACAGCGGAATCATTTCAGTCCGATTTACATTTTACAGAACACGATATCAAATAACATTGTAGAAGAAACCATTCTTTAGAATATGAGACGGAGATCTATTACAGATAGTTCAAATGTAAAAATCAACATTCCAGCAGATGATTCGAAACCGGAACCACTACACGAGGATGAGTTTTTTGAAACTCATAGAGATAGTGCAGATCAATTGAATAAGCTGGTTGAAGACGATTCAACTCCTGATCATAGTCCAACAGGAAGTGATTTATTACTAACAAAAGGCACCGAAAAGATAGAGAGAGAAAGTGTTCAGTCAAACAAACAATGGATTATTAAATATGTAATTTTCCCATCGATGATATGTGTGATCCTGTTAATACTCTTTGTATATGTACTTTATACCATTAAAACTGATAGCCATGTTCATGAAGGCCACATCAAATCAAAGGTTAGTACTCTTTAATGAAAACAAACGTTCGTTTTATTGATAGGAAAAAGCAACAAATGTCAAATGACACGGTTCACTTTTAGCAAAATACGACCTTCAATTTTAACTAAATCATAAAATATTTAAAAAAAAAAAAAAAACAATCCCAGAAAGAGATATAATTTTAAATCCTTTATATATGGGTAAAACAAATTTCTTCATTATGTAGCATTATAGGTTCTTATGTCAAAACATTTTAGAGATTTTGTCGAAATTCGACGGTTTAAAATTTTTAGAAAGTTTAAAAAAAAAAAAAAAAAACTGGCAGCAGAATACGATCCAAAATGTTCATGACATGGTTAATGTTGAGTCCCTTAACAACATTTTCAGGGTTAGAAATGGCAACTGAAGTAATTGATGGTAAACAAATAAAATCAAAAAAATAAACTAAAACTGACGTTACTGGGATTTTTGTCTATGTGTGTTACATTTTAGTGTTATGTCGTTGTTCTCCTCTTATATTTAATGCGTTTCCCTCGGTTTTAGTTTGTTATCCCGATTTTGTTTTTTTTGTCCATGGATTTATGAGTTTTGAACAGCGGTATACTACTGTTGCCTTTAGTTACAACACAATTAATACTTTAACGTTATTTATAATTTGAAGTGCCTAAAAGAAGATTAAAATACTAAAAAGAAAAATCACAAAAAAACTGAACTTCGAGGAAAATTCAAAACGGAAAGTCCCTAATCAAATGTCAAAATCAAAAACTTAAAAACAGCAAACGAATGGATACCAACTGTCATATTCCTGACTTGGTACACAAGTATTTCTAATATCACAACAATTTATTAGTTAAATCTTGGGAAATCGGGTCAAAATCTAAGGGCCCAATTGGGGCCCTTGTGAAAAAACATAGTTGCAATCTAGGACAAAGAAAACAAAATACAGGTTATAACCTGTCTATTTTAATCAATATGCTAGTAATCTTGGAAGTACTGTGCCCTCTGGGACTCAACCAAAACTATTGTTTGTACTGATGGTAATACATTTTCATGAAACAAACATTTTGTGATTTCATTTATCAATTTACAGAATAAGATATCAAAGAATCTGCTTAGATTTAATCCATGGCGTTAAAATATTCGGCCTTTTTAGTGTCCTTGGTCAAGATAATTCCAGAAAAACGCTTTGGACTGCAAAAGGGTTTGTTTTCCTTTTTCAATTACAAAGTATTCAGTATATATACTTCATAATAAACTCATCATAGATACAAATAATGGAAATTTGTATTTGCGTTTCGTTTACCAGTGACTCATTAGTGACGTTCGAATCAACAAAAATTAAAACAGCCACATAAAGTACGAAGTTGAAGAGCATTGATGACCAAATATTCCTGAACGTTTTGCCAAATTCGGCTGGGGTAATCTATTTTTGAGGAAGAAAAGCCTTATTATTACAAAAATTCAAAGTTTTGTAAACAGTTAATTTATAATTATGACCATATCAATAATAACTCATGTCAACACAGAAGTGTTGACTTCTGGGCTTGTGATACCCTCGGGGATTTAAAACTCCATCAGCAGTGGCATCGACCCAGTGGTTGTTAATAAACTCATCAATGATACAAATAATGAAAATTGTATTTGCGTCAGACGCGCGTTTCGTTTACCAATGACTCATTAGTGACGTACGAATCAACAAAATTTAAAAAGGCCAAATAAAGTATGAAGTTGAAGAGCATTAAGCAAACCTTCCTAAAGGTTTTTTTCCAAATTCGGCTCAGGTGATCTATTGCTGAGGTAGAAAAGCCTTAGTATTTCAAAAATTAAAAGTTTCGTAAACACTTAATTTATAATTATGACCATTGCATTGATAATTCATGTCAATGCAGAAGTGCTGACTACTTGGGTAGTGATATATTTTGTTTGCGTTTTTTATTCTCTCGTAAAGTGACAATGTCATTTTTATCAAATTATTATGCAAATGAAAATATTAGATAAACAGGTATTTATTTAACCTGATTTTACACCAATATGTTATCTGCATATTTAGTTCAACACTTATTGATAATACATGTATAATACAATGATATAATCATGAGAAGGCAGTGGTCATCAAATGTGAATGTGCTTCCAAATGATCCTATTTTAGAAGAACTAATCAAAGAAAGTGTACAAGAACAACCGTTTGAAACACCATCTATAAAAAATCAAAATCTACGTTTTCATGGAAGTGATCATAGTAAATCACAAAAGGATATTGCTCTGGATATAGAATCTCCCGCCTATATAAAGCGTTTACAAAGGAATACTTCAATAACTATTGCAAGAAATTTATTTGGCAGAAAGTCATGTTTGATCTTAATTTTGATATTAGTGGTGTTTTTAGTTCTGTTTGCGCTACTGATTCACAAGATATTATTAAGTGTGAACGATATTGAAATAGATCCTCCACACAGTAACACCCAGGTATGATTAAGTTTTCAAGTATTGTCGGAAAATAACAACGTTCATCAAACGAAGACAAACTTTGGAAACGATACTTTTAACCTTTAAAAATCATCATAAAGCCACTTATGGTTATCGGTGATTAGATTTTTGTTTTTAAAGTTATTTTTTTATATAAGATGTTAAATTCTCTTGACCTGTCGCATAACGGTATACGCATTAAAACAAATATGGTATTATTAGTCCGAATTCACAAAAGAGAGTAAAATCAGCGGATTATATCATGTGTATCATGTGTATTGTATGTTAGAACTTTTATATTCACGTAAACAATATATGAAGTATTATTATACGATGTATGTGCTTTGTTTTTCTCCTCTCGGTTCTTAAATTCGTTAATAGTATTAGGTAGTCATAAGTTAAGATTTTGGTTAAATTCAAGGGCCATCTTAAAAATCAAACGATTTTATAGTTAAAATATTTCTTTCAGGTTTCCATATCGTTATTTTTATTGAAACATTCCTTAAAGATCTGATTATGTGCTCCAAGCGTCACAAAGCAGAAAACTCAACGTAAATACCAGCCTTAAAATTGTATACGCCAGACGCGCGTTTTATCTTCAAAAGACTCTCAAATGACACTAGAATCTAAAAACTTATAATACAAAATAAGATACGAAGTTGAAAAGCAATGAAAATATAACATTTCGAAAGATTTTGCTAAATACAGCTAAGGTAATCAACTCTTTGGGTAAAAAATATTTAGTATTTCAAAACATTCAAAAATCTGTAAACAGCTAATTATTACTATGACCATATAAATGATAATTCATGTCAATAAAGGAAGTGCTGACTAGTGGGATGGACCATTATCCTGTATACAAATACCTTATTTTAACTTTATTTATCGTATTTGGCGACTGCTTTAATATTTTCAAGAGAGCATAAAAACAAAACTATAGGACGTTAGTAAACCTTTTTTTATGTGAATAATTTCATTTTAAAAAAAATACTTGAATTTTTAATATTTGTACATACATTTGTTATATTAAGTCACCCTGTGGATAAAGACAGAAATTATTGGGTAGCCCGAGAGGATTTAAGCACCGCATTTAGGCTATTTCGTGGCAGCAAGTTTTTATTGGTAGAGGAAGCCGTAGTGCCCGAAGAAAACCACCGACCTTCAATAAGGAAACTGACAATCCTATTCAACTAAGATTGAAGTCGAGTGCACCTGCACGAGTGGGGTTCGAACTCACAACATCAGTGTTGACTGGCTAGTGATCACAGTAGCAACTACTTAGACCATTCGGCAACCGAGGCCCCCTGCCCGAGAAGAAAAATTATTCATGCTTTTTTTAATTTCATTTCAGAATAATGTGACTCATAGTGAACATATGAACACAGTTTAGGTCAGCGAAAACCCGATACACTGTACGTATAATAGTAAATAGTAATCAAAGGTACCACGCTTACAATTTGAAACGTAAGACTCATCAGTGACGCTCAGATCAAAATATTTAGACAACCAAATGAGTATAAAGTTGAAGAGCATCGAGGCCCCAAAATTCAAAAAAAATGTGCCGAATACGGCTCCGGTAATCTATGCCTGGAATAAAGAAATCCTGAGTATTTCGAATAATTCATACTTTTGCAAACAGTAAATTTATAAAAATGACCATATACATGATATCCATGTCCACACTGAAGTGCTGACTTCTTGGCTGATGATACCCTCAGGTGACGTAACTTCCACCAGCAGTTGCATCGACCTAATGGCGTTAACAGTTATCAAAGGTATCGGTAAACCGCATGATTGTCATGTAATTTGAAATCCTATAAAAACGAAATCAATTTCTTGTCCTTCCTGACTTAATCATTTTGCACTTTACATATCTGGATAATGATCTTTCAGTTAGTCTTAATAACTAATATCCAAACAGTTAACCTTTATATCCAGTTTCCTCATTCAATAAAAACCATGAAAAACAAACAATCGTATTAACGGTGGCGTTCAACACCAATCAATCATGCATTCAATCAGTTTGTTTTATACCATTTGGTTTTCCAAATGGTGATTTCTTACATTTATCTGCTGTATCGTACATTTATAAAGGACACAATTGTTCTTTCAAAAGAACAAAATTTACAAACGAATTTTTATATTATCCAGATTCAAAACAGTGAAGTAAAACATATTAAACAGTTTGATTTTATAAGAATTTAATATAGTGTCGTCTTGGGTCCCTCTATTACATTCCTTATCAGCTACACCAAATCTGATGGAAAACACGGTCAATGTTTTTTAAGTGAAAATATTATGAAAAGACAAATTTAAATAATAATTTGAATAAAAGGCCGAAACTTTCATCACATATTTCACTTAAAGCAAGGACTTTTAAACTAGGACTACCAAATGCTTTTCTTCGAGTAAAAAGGCTGTGTCTTTTAAACGCATTTAAAATGTGTTTTTGTAAAGTTACAGCAACCAATTTATTTTAAAACACTACTTCTTTTCTTAATGTAAAATTATAGTGTTTATGTCGTATGTATTTAAATCAAGGTGTAAATCAATTTTGCATTTAACGTTTTATTACAAGGTACCATATCGAAACTAAACGACGTTATGTTAGTATTATTTACATGAGAGGATTCCTTAAATGTGGAAAATTATAACAAACATCATGCGTGAATTCTATTTCTTCTTCATTACGAAGAGTTCATTAAATCGTATGACTCACTGTTCAACAATAACTCAAAATAAAAAAAATAAATAAAATAGATTTAAAAAATGACTGTCATTTAATACGTACAAGGTCGGATTAATATATTGAGATAAGACGCTATGATTTAACATGAAATTGCATATGCACTATACAAAATGGTTCTATGTGTTTACAACGGTTCTAAAAATATTGCATCGGGTTTGCTGAAAATTTTGGAGATATTGATAGTGACTAATATTATTCATATAAAACAGCGAGAAGAAGCCATTCATATGGACAATTTTGGATTTGATTGATCAGAACACATTAGTTGAATACCCCCACAAGTGACTATGAACGAAGAAAAAGATTGCGTCGTACTTTTGGATTCTAATATTTCAATTGATAAAACTACGTCAAAGAAATATGTTTGGTACATGCTACTTTTGGTTATTTTAATCATTTTGCTGATTTTATTTATTGGAGGCGTGGTAATATATAAAATTATGCAGACTGGTACTGGTACTGAACATATCATTTTACCGAACGAATTCAATATTTCGGTAAGCTAATAAGTCTATTCTCTTCTTAAAGTACTAAAGTGGTAAAAGGAAATAAAACATTTTCTATTGTTCGTTAATGATTTTAAACTTCAAACAAAATATTTAATGTTTAAATGTCCTTTCATAGTAGTGCGGTGACTGAAGGCAGATTTTTTTGAATTTAATCTCCCCACCAAACACACACCTATATAATATATCATTGGAAAGAGGAAATCGTGTACTATAATAATATGCCTGTCGTCAAGACTTGATATGGTCACATTTTTTAAAAATTGAGGTCAAAGGTCATATGTAAAAATCTGTGAAAATTTGGGAGGGTTTCAATTTTGACATTTTTTTATATTTCTAAACTCTACCTAAATACAAATGATACTGTTTTGGCTTTAGTAATGTTTGTTATTATACATAAACCTTAATCATTGAGATTTTTTTATCAAAAAAATTCATAAAACGACGTTTTATAAACAAAACTTCAAAAATCAAGTTTTCAACCTATAAAATGTTTAGAGCACCTTAACCTTATGACAAATTTCAAATTCAGGTAAACATCAAGTGTCATGCAGGACAATACTTTAAAATTATTTTTTAAACCATCATATTGGGTGAGGTATGAAACCAAAGCAATAGAACACTACAGTCAAATATGACCTCAAATTGAATTTGCGGATACCTTTTTTTTTTAAAGACTACTCGTTGCTTTTGGTTTTTTTCACAATTATTACTGCTTCCATAGTATTATCTGTTGTTGTGTATTTTACTCTTGTTAAAATCTATTACATTATAGGTTTTGTACCTATATATCCCCCCTTTTTTTCCTTGCAACGTACCACACACTTCAAAAGTATTCCATATAAAAAAAGAAGATGTGATATGATTGCAAATGAGACATAAATTAACTTACAATTATAGGTCCCGTACGGGCTTCAACAATGAGTAAAACATTAAATTCATACTGCATAGTCTTCAATTCCCGAAACAAATAATGTAAAACAAACGAAAAATCTAACGGCCCGATTAATGTACAAAATGAATAAGAAACAAATAGAAACAAACGACAAACACTGCATTACCATCTCGTGACTTGAAACTGACACATACAGAATGTGGCCGGGTTAAACTTTTTTAAGGGCGCACCAACACTCCCCTAACCTGGGTATACCAGTGCAACAAGCTTTATACCAAATCAACCGTTATCTTCATCATCTTCATTTTCATCAACCGTCACAAGACATGTTTTAATATTTCTACTCATTTCACTCATGGCCACATGTCTGCACATGAAAGGTTCTGCTCACAGCAAACACGTTATTTTCAGTTTTTCTTTACAAGTATAGACAAGGTATTGTAGGAAGTCCGAAGACATTTGTTCCTAAAAAAAATACCAACTTCAAGCCATCCCTATCAATTCATCCAAGATTTAACAGAGATCTAAAAGGGGGTTTAGGAAGGTGTGATGACATCCATATGCGTGTCTGTAAAGATGCTGAGGAAACATTATACGAGATGAACACACTATCTTGAATTCGCTCAATTTCATGGTTTGAAATACATTAGATAGCGTCGCACTTTACTTTAAGAAGCATAACGTCCATTGGCATTCAATGTTTCAACAAGGTGTTTTGAACTAAACTCATGGTACATTTGTAAAGCCAATCCTAAATAAAAAAAAAAGAGTAAAACAAAATTGGCCACACACACGATTGACTTAACAATTTCTTAGCATTTACGCAATTTCTCTGGTGCCATTTCCTGAGAATAGTCTTGGCTGTATGCAGTTTCATCGAGTAACTATAAAATGAATTGCAATAAATACGAAGGCATTGACAGAATTGAAGAAGGAAGAGACAATTCATCCGAAGTTGGGTATTCTTCTTTAGAGTTTCGATGTCTTTTCTAAGTATACTTGCAGCGGAATGAAATAGCTGTCCGTTATGTGTGTCTATTACCGTTGACATTGAGATTTTGAGGTCAGTTTTCAATTGCCTATCAGCTGATATTGCATCTCAAATAGTTATTTTGCTACTATATATTATGTTATATTTGCCTTGAACTTGTTGTTTGACAACTGAATTTCTATAGAAATCAATAAGTTTAGACCGCATGTTAAAAGTAGAATACTTTAAATTAGAGTAGATCTGTATTTATCAAGTAACGGTGTCACGAGGAATGACCATTAAATCGTTGTCAATAGCCAAAATAAAATTAGTAAAAGCAGAATCGTGATCTGAGAAATCTGCTTCCACGGGTTTGGATTTTTTTGGGTCTTTTTCTCGTTTTTAGCAAATGATTTGTAACGCAACCAAAATGACAGAGTGCTTGAAGTTTAAAAGATGGACGGAAAAACTATTTCAATTTTAACTTTGTCTGACACGGATAAAACATTCTTCATACGCTCATCTGATTCAAACTTGCGTAGTTTTTTTTGATATTTCTAAAATGTTTTGTTGCAACAAAATGTACAAGCGCTCAAGTTGAACGACTGCATTCTAGAACGCATACAAATACTCGAAACTGTGGGACAACAGTCCGATAATTGTATGTCGTCATTAAATATCAGATAAGAAGCTTCCTCGCTCTAAAAGGGGGCACAAATATGTTAACTTGTGTAACTTTTGTAGCATGAACGATGGTAAAGTGCCTGCACGGAGTTCTTCGAATTAACAGCTATCGCATGAAATCATAGGCACTTGTTTCTGTCAATATGGGGTTTGCTATCCATACCCGTACGGGTGATTTTTCGTACGGGTATGGGTAGTAAACCCATATTGACAGAAACAAGTGCCTTTTCATGAAACATGTTCACCTCATCCAATCTTTTATTCGATGCAGATACAAAAATCGACTTCCCTATATGGTTAAATTGACTCAAAATTCCAGTCGATTTTTTTTTTTTGCATATTAAGCACCGCATAAAATTGAACGACTTTATTCTTTTCTTTTGGACTTATTGGAGCAAGTTGCAACGGACTTCACATATCACGGAATATTTACTGAAACTATCCGTCAATTATTTTGATTTTACAATAAGACTTTTCTGACAAAGTATATTTGATGTTTTGTAACAAAAAACATAGAATATAAACATATACAAACAAAGTATGTGGCATATATGTGCACTTTAATTGAAAATATGTGTATATAATAGCGAGAAAGGTAGTAATTCCATCTATCAGTTGAGAGCAAATAATTGACTAATACACAAAATGTGACGGAAGGCAAGTGATTAAGTTCCGTGTTGAAATTTTTAGTCCATTCTTTTTCCATTGATTTCTTAAGGTTTTTTTCATATTTTGGTTCCGAAAATTTTATCACTTATTAGTTTTATGAAATACTATATGCTTAAAATATCATGGGATAATTTTTATTACTGCTATGAAGAAGAAACCAAAGTTTGTGTCTGAATTTGCAATTAAAATTACCTCAATTTTAAACAGTCCAAACTTCGCAAATTTTATAGATTAGAAGAAAATAAAATACTAAATAGAATATTTTGACATATAAAAATGGCTTCAGGAAAAACTATTTCAATTAAATGTGAGAAAACATACACATTTTTTCAATTTGAAAAAGGGGGGTTGAAACTCTCCAATATACTACTAGTCATTAAAACGACTTTTTAGAAAAATGTGACCGTACGAAATTCTGACGACAGGGCAAAAACTAAAGAAGACATATTTGTCTTTAAGTTAAGACCATTTTTAGCCGTGTGTTATTTGGGGAGATTAAACTCGCGATCTAGACGACTTTTTACACTTCTGTCACCGCACTATAGTCTTCGTGACTTTATTGCACAGTAATAGGTCACATTGTTGATGTTAGATAGAAAGAGACATACTATAAAATTGTCTTTCTTTTTTAAATGGTGGGGGGATAGGGGGATTGACGGTGACTGTTTGAACACTATTTATGACATATCATAGTTGTTACATGCAATAGTAAAACGTAAGCAAATACCAAGAAACTAACGAAATATTTAGTTGACTTCTTGATTTTTTCAACAGACTATCGGCATTCCAATGGGAACGAATTGTGTCCCTCTTCTTGCCGACTTCTTTCTTTATTATTATGAGGCTGATTTCATACAGGAACGTCTTAGGAAGAAAGATAAGAAGTTAGAAATATCCTTTAACTTCATTTTCCGCTATATAGATGATGTTCTTTCACTAAATAATTCAAAATTTGGTGACTATGTCGAACGGATCTATCCCATTGAACTAGAGATAAAGGATACAACAGATACAGTTAAGTCGGCCTCATATCTTGACTAACATTTAGAAATTGACAATGAGGGTCGAATAAAAACAAAACTTTACGACAAAAGAGATGATTTCAGCTTTCCAATTGTGAACTTTCCATTTCTAAGTAACAACATTCCATCAGCACCTGCATACGGTGTATATATCTCTCAATTGATACGATATCCCCGTGCTTGCATTTCCTATCATGATTTTCTTGATAGAGGGTTGTTGCTCACAGGGAAGCTATTAAATCAAGAGTTCGAGATGGTGAAGTTAAAATCATCTCTTCGTAAATTTTACATACGCCATCACGAGTTGGTTGACCGTTATGGAATAACCGTTTCACATGTTCATTACGTCGTAACTACTATCCCTTTCCTTTTCATAAATGTGACCTACCGAACAAGACTATTTACCGAATTTGTTATCTCATAAGCAACACGACGGGTGCCACATGTGGAGCAGGATCTGCTTACCCTTCCGGAGCACCTGAGATCACCCCTAGTTTTTGGTGGGGTTCGTGTTGTTCATTCTTTAGTTTTCGATGTTGTGTCATGTGTACTATTGTTTGTCTGTTTGTTCTTTCCATTGTTAGCCATGGCGTTTTCAGTTTATTTTAGATTTATGAGTTTGACTGTTCCTCTGGTATCTTTCTTCCCTCTTTTTGAAGAAAACAAAAATAATTATAGAAATGAAAGAAAGGAAAAAAATTAAACTGACTTTCACAAAACACAATACAAAAAACTAAAGATGGAATGACACGAACCCCACAAAATGTCGACTTCAAATTGACTCTGATGCAACTCTTTTTTAACATCATCCTTATATATATATATTTGTAACTCAATTTGATAGTAGCACATTTCTTTGACTTTATTTTTTGTATTTTAGAGGTTAAACTAAAGTATTGTGATACGCGATAACTTGGAAGAAATGGAAATGAATGGTTACCGTATGTCAGAGCAAGGCAGTTATATCCTCCAGAATCCCAGAATCCATATACCAGTGTGACTAACTAAAATTATAGATGTGTTCACCTTGGATAGATCTTTATGTAAAGTGTACTAAGCTGTCAGATATGAAGACTAATGGGGAAACACATGTTGTACTTTTAACAGGAATTATTCAAATGAATTTTGATTCCGGACAGTCATGTTTGCGTACAATTTATAGTTCCGATGAAAATAGTCCAACTTTTTGTGGAAGAACAAAGTAATTTATTGTATTATATACTCCATTGGTTTACGAGTAATTGAAACTGATGTAATGGAGCAGTTGCTCTTTTGTAGAAAGTGTTATTAATTATCTTATATCATGAAAACTGACAAAATATTAAAATTAAAATAATGGACTTACAGAGGGTAAAAAAATATGTGATAATTTGTAAATAACTGAACATTTAAGTAATTTATTATTATTGATAACGCTTTCGATCATATACCATTTGTTAACAACAATTATCAAATTTCAATGTACACATTTTATCAATACTTCCTTTTAGAACCGTTTAACTTACATGTATTGCTTCCCGTCATAGTGATTTAAACAGGACGGCATGTAACCATACACACGTAAGAGATTAATAGGATTTTTTTTATTTTCAATACATTACAAAGTTCATCTGTTTTAACTATAATATGAAATTAAACAGACCTAAAACATCAAATTGCACGAGTTTGCTATCTATTCATATCTATATTTATGTTTCTATCGTTTATATGACCGTCGGCAGTCTTCAAAGGCCAATTCAATAGTTAATTAGATGGTATCTAGACTAAGATACACACGAAACGATGATACACATTATCGAGACCATGCCTTGTTAATTGTTTATTTTAGACATTTTTATTATTTGGATATACGTTTTAGTACGTTATAAATCAAATATGAGAATTTGAGTCAAGTCTATGGACATCAATTTGACAGCCATTGTCCCTTTGTTTGAGTGTGCATTCACATTACTATGAGACGTGTCACGGTACTTTTCTATCCCAAATTCATGTATTAGGTTTTGATATTATATTGTTTATTCTCATCGGATTTTGTCGAATGCTTAGTCCGTTGCTGTGTGTGTTACATTTTAATGTTGTGTCGTTGTTCTCCTCTAATATTAATGCGTTTCCCCCAGTTTTAGTTTGTTACCCCGATTTTGTTTTTTGTCCATTGATTTATGAGTTTTGAACAGCGGTATACTACTGTTGCCTTTATTCATTAACCATTTCAATACACCTTATCGCTATTTGTCCGCCATTGCTGGATATCACACAGGTTCCCGTAAAATTTTGACGTCATAAAACAAAATATCTGACGCCACAATGGAAAAGTGATTGTTGTATGCGTCAAAAGTTCAAGCGGCCGGGTCAGCCGGGATTAGCGATAAGGTGTATTATGAAAAAAGATCACGATACTTTATCGTTTTATTCATTAACAAAACATTTGTAAATACGAAATAGCATGACCTCTACCTTTATTTAATTTCAATATAGATTGGTTCAACAATGATATATTTAAAACACTATCTGATTGCCTGTGATTAAAATGTTTATATAACGAAAGTGAAAATTTTCTTTTCTTTTGTAAATAGTAGATAGTTTTCTATTGATATATATTACGACACTGTCAGATATAAATTAGGTAACATTCATACATTACTAATATTAAATAAGTAGAATAAAAATAATGAGGGAAATCTTTTTTTTTTTTTTTTGGTTTATACATTCGGATATTAGACGATTATATATAGACGATTTAATAAGAATTTGGATGTGTGCCATCATGCTATTAAATTAAAAAAAAAGTAGAGAATGATGGTCTTTGTCTGAACAAAATTAAATAACAACATTTCCTAACTTCGAGGAAAACTCCAATCGATAACGTATTTAAACAGCAAAATAAAAGAGCTCAAACACATCAAAAGAAAGGATGAGGACTTTCATATTCCTGAAATGGTACAGGTATTTTGGAAGTATGAATCAGAGTATAGTTGGTTCCTATAGAAATGCCGACAACCTGCCGAAAAATTCTACCTCCAAATTAAACAAATATGTTGTCAATGAAAACTGCATCATACTGATCGCTTGTTATTCAGTGAACAGATATAACTTCCTGTGAATTAAATCATAATTAATTGTAGCATCATGAATATGTTCCCTGTCGGCATTTAAAGTAAAATAAAATAAATTTGAGAATGAACATGGGGAATATGTCAAAAAGAAAACAAGAATGTGTCCATAGTACACGGATTTCCCACTCGCACTATAATTTTCAATGTTCAGTGGACCGTGAAATTAGGGTCAAAACTTAAATTTGGAATTAAAATTAGAAAGACCATATCATACGCAACATGTGTACAAAGTTTCAAGTTGATGTGACTTTAACCTCAAAAACTACCTTGACCAAAAACTTTAACCAAAACTTTAACCTGAACTTCGCACTATCATTTTCTATGTTCTATGGACCATGACATTGGGGTCCAAACTATAATTTGGCATAAAAATTAGAAAGATCATATCATGGGGAACAAGTGTACTAAGTTTCAAGTTGATTGGAATTCAACTTCATCAAAAACTACCTTGACCAAAAACTTTAACCTGAAGCGGGACGAACAGACGCACAGACGAACGAACGGACGAACGAACGAACGAACGGACGAACGGAGGCACAGACCAGAAAACATAATGCCCCTCTAGTATCGTGGGTGGGGCGTAACAACCCGGTAAAAGAGCAGATAACAGTCGAAAGACACAAGGGGTCAGCGACGCAGCGAGAAATTTTCGCATCCGGAGGTGGGTCTGGGCTGGCCCTTGAATAAAAATGTTTACTAGATCAGTGAAAATGGCCGTAATACCAACCTCCAAAACATGTAAATGAACACAAAAATTAAAAAAAAACCATTCAAGACTAACAACGGCCACAGGCTCCTGACTTAGTACAGGCGCAAAATGCGGCGTTGTTTCTGTGAGATATCAATCCTCTCCCTGTAGCCAATGTAAAATGAATAAACCCACAGCCATACGCACAGTTATAATCAGTTAACAAAATATCCAAGTCCGATGTCAGAATAGGTTGCAAAAGTAACAAAGCATAATGACAATGATACATAAATTAACAAAGGACTACTATCAGTTACTGACATGCCAGCTCCAGACCTCAATTAAACTGAAAAATTATGTCTTCATCAAATGAAAATTAAACACAATCCCTCCCGTTAAGGGTTGAGTATCGTAAACTCATCATACATACCAAGATAAAAAATTGTATTTGCGCCAGACGCGCGTTTCGTCTACAATAGACTCATCAGTGACGTTTGTATGAAAAAAATATAAGGCCATCATAAGATATATGAGAAAAATATCATCTGTACCACCCCAACAACTGATTTAAGAATAAATGTGTTGATTTTCGATGCACAGACCCAATGAGTGAATCAATATCAATTCTAAAATATGCCATCCTTGATGACCTGACAACAGTATCGGAATTATATCCCTTCTAAATAAGTATGTTCGAATGTTTGGTTAGCTTATGAGGTGAATGCCAAAATTTTTGTGCTTTGTAAATAATATTTCCATAAAAAATCATGTGAAATACCTGATCGTATCAGATTTCTGCATGCTTTTTCTAAACTCTATATTACACATTTTTGTGCTTTGTAAAGAATATTTCCATAAAAGATCGGATACGAAATACCTGATCGAATAAGATGTCTGCATGTTTTTTTTCTAAACTATATATGACGTATGCTTTGCGAAAAAGTAATTGATTCCATTTTAATGACGCTACCACAAGACCGCTACGGCAAATCAAACATTCGTACATCTGTTACACATTAACTATGTTAATGTTATCCGTTGTATATTCTAAAAGGTTTACTTGACAATGAGACAACACTTCACAAGAGACAAATTGACAAAGAAGTTAAAAACTATAGTTAATCACACGACCTTTAACAATTATCAAATCCCATAACGCATAGTTAGCTATAAAAGGCCATATAAAGGAAAATATGAAACAATTTAAATGAGAAAACTAAAGCCCTGGTGCATGTACAGAATTAGGAACGAAAAACAAACATGATATACAATAACAAACGATAACCACCGAACTACAGGTTACAGGCATAGACATGCACATATATCCTATGGCAGTGTTAAACATGTAAGCGGGCACCTAACTCTAAAAATTACCTGGGACATTGGTGTAACAGGGACGATAAATATCAGTTGAAATGGGACTATCTCATCCGATGGATTTAATGCAGAAAAACAATGAAAGAGAAAACAGAGGCGTAAAGGGTATTTAAGATTTGAGAGTACTCTCAGTTACTGACAGCATGTTCAAAGCTTATAACAACTTATACAAAAATCATTTATCTTAAACTGAAGTATCAATTAAGAAGGAAGATATTAAACAAAGAGTTCTAAATGATGAAGTTAAAATCATCCGTTCGTAAATTTTACGGACGCCATCACGAGTTAGTTGACCGTTATAGAATAACCGTTCACAGATGGTATCGGATATGCTCCTTATTTCGTAACTACAATCCCATAGCGAACAAGGTGTGCAATATAAACACTGCAAGCTGGTACAATTGAAACATTCCCATCCAAAAAAGGAAAATTAACTATAGGGGAAGAAAAGCGTCCCTTTTTGTAAATTATAATTAAGAGTGTTTTGTTTAAAACTGAAATATCTTAATCTATTTAAAGACAGGTGTTAACGTTTATATTTTTATTTAAAACAAACTCCTATGGGTAACTTTCGGCAGTATATTTATAAAATTATTTAACGGAAAAATATCATTAAGAAAACGATAAGTGTTGTTACATTTATCAATTAAATGCAATTTTGACGGGTTTTAATGCGTTTTGTCAGTAACTGTTATTCATAAAAGAACAAATCTTCTCTGAAATGGTTGCAATTCATTTCCATAGGAATACCTACAGCATGTCAGTACACATTATTGCCGAAAAGTACATACTATGCTATCAAGGATACTAGTAAACGCTTCAATCATCTCATCATACCTCCAATTAGTTCATTGATTGATTACACGCCAGCTTTCAATAGGCAATACGGTCTAAAATTTTGGAGAATACTGTTTTAACATAAACAAATTTAAAAGAAAGGAATGTAACATGATGCTGTTAGTTATGATTATATTATGTGAGATTTCTGCTGAAGTACGCTATACACGTTATTATTGGTAAAGCTGTGGTTTGTTTAAATGTACGCATTGAGAAGTCTTGATTTATTTGCTTATTTATCTGATGACTGGCTTAGATAACTTATAATGAATATACAGTTATTGTTTTGTAAAGAATATCAATTTAATTAAAATAATGTTTAAATTTAAATTGTTATCTGTTAAATATGTAAATTCACATGCATGTATTGATTTCGGCCTTCAATACAATACAATAAATGGATGTCAGTGTTGTCGTAATCCTGAAGGAATTAAAGTAGGTATGTTATTTTACCTTTCCTTATTTTCTTTGTCTATGTAGTTGAACCATTGGAGATGTATATTTCCTTTTAAAGAAATAGAGAGAGAATTATCCTGTAAAGGGTAACATAATTCTAAAGCTTTTACTGGATTTCGATTATCTTTTTGAGCTATATAGTTTCTCATTGTGTCTGTTTTGTCCTCCTTTGTATGGAGATTGAAATAAGTATGATGTGATACTGTATCGCTTTTTACACAACACGATACGTATAGTGTCCGGTTGATATCGTGTTTTGTCGTGTGAATCAGTCCATTTTTTTTCTCGAGTGTAAAACATGTTTTTTTGCAAGTAATGTACCTTCGATCATATCGATTTCTTTCCATCTTCACTCATATTTATAGATTATCGTTAGTTATCTCAACGAGATTGATTTTCTCGCTTGAGCCGGTACGATGACCAATGATAATCTTTTAATCGCTATTTTACCAGTGAAGACGTTGTTGATTTTATTGACAACGCGCACGTGCGCCCTTTGTTTCTAGCGAAAAATTTTCATATCACTCTACTGTGCTGAGAAAGGAAATTATCAGTCTGTGGATCAAAGGAAAATTTCGTTAAATAGCGATAAAATAGTTTCATGACTGTTCATAGATACCAGGATTGAAATTTTGTATTAGCGCCAGACGCTCATTTTGTCTTCAAAAGACTCATCAATGACGCTCGTATAAAAAAGTAAAAAGGCAAAATAAAGTACGAAGTTGAAGAGCAAAGAAAGAAATATTCCAAACATGTTTGCCAAATACAGCTAAGGTATTCTTGAGCTAGAAAACCTTAGTATTTCATAAATGCAAAGTTTTGAAAACAATTAATTTATAGTTATGACCATACCAATGATAATTTATGTCACTACAGAAGTGCTTATTACTGGGCTGCTGATGCCCTCTGAAAATAAAAACTCCACCGACATTAGCATCGACAGTGGTTGTAAATAAACACATCATAGCTACCAGGATTAAAATTTTGTATTTGGGCCACACGCTCGTTTCGTCTACAAAAGACACATCGGTGACGCTCTAATCAAAAAGAGTTAAAAATGAAAAATAAAGTACGAATTTGAAGAGCAAAGGACTAAAAATTAATTACACCACGTATTGCCAAATACATCTACGGTAATCTATTCGTGAGGTAGAAAAGACTTAGTATAGAGTAAAATCACCAAATACTGAACTCCGAGGAAAATTAAAAACGGAAAGTCTCTTCTCAAATGAAAAAAACAAAAGCCCCAAAACACATCAAAAGAATGGATATCAACTGTCATATTCCTGACTTCGTACAGGCATTTCCTTATGTAGAAAATGGGGATTAAATGTGGTTTTATAGCAAACTTAACCTCTCACTTGTATGACAGTCGCATCAAATTCTATTACATTGACAACGATGTGTGAACAAAACAGGCAGACATAATAGGTAAAAATGTCACATTTATTTTTGGCATTGCACAAGTCATGTCTTCTTTGACTATTAATGACGTTAAAATACTAAATCCCTGTGATGTGTTTTACTCGATTTTAGTATCTGATGCATGATTTTTTACTATTAATTGGTTTTGGCTTTTAACTAGCTGTCAGTAACTGCGAGTACTCTCAAATCGTATTTTCTTGTTAATTCGACCTGTTGATACTGTTTATAATACTTTTTTTGTTATTTTTTATTTATATGGATCTTGTCTGTACACCAGCTTTGATTATTTGTAATATCCTCAATTTTTCACTTATTCTTACAACATTTGTATAAACTTCAAGATTATAAAAAACCGGTTTTTTTCTATAGTGAACATTGATTGGTTAAATATTTCTCAGTGTGTTTGAAATTGTTTGTCAGCTTTTTGGTCATGAATGTTTGTCTCTAATATTTATTTAACTGTGCATTTGTATTCAGATATCGCAGATCAAATTTATTCGTTCATTGTGTAATCATACGTTTTTTGATTATTTAACTCTGCCAATTGATATTTTATCGTATGTTTTTCTATGTTGTGATGTTATGCTATTGTTTCAGAAAAAGGGAGAAGGTTTGGATCCATTAAAACGTTTAATCCCGCTGCAAATGTTTGCACCTGTCCTAAGTCAGGAATCTGATGTACAGTAGTTGTCGTTTGTTTATGTAATATATACGTGTTTCTCGTTTCTCGTTTTGTTTATATAGATTAGACCGTTGGTTTTCCCGTTTGAATGGTTTTATACTAGTAATTTTGGGGCCCTTTATAGCTTGTTGTTCGGTGTGAGCCAAGGCTCCGTGTTGAAGGCCGTACTTTAACCTATAATGGTTTACTTTTTTAAATTGTTATTTGGATGGAGAGTTGTCTCATTGGCACTCACACCACATCTGCCTTTATCTATGTACAGCAGTCAACATTGTGTTTGAATTTTTATCACTATAAAAAGAAAACAAATATGTAACAAATAAGCAGAAAAATGCGTATATAGAAAGCACATTAGCAAAAATGATAGACAAGAATACTCATATTCACAATTATAGAACTATAACACAATGACAGGAAGTAAAAGTATAGAGTCACGTCAAATGGATATCACCAAAAACAGATTAAACAGTAAAAGTATTATCCATAAAAAGAAATAAAAGAATATTATAGCACGTTATTAAGATGATAAACAACGTCAATACCCAAGAATCTATACTTCAGGACAATCGCATAGTATTTGTGATGTTGATACGGAATTTTAAGCAACCAGGTCGTGATACCTTCAGATGAACTTTTTTTTAGAAAATGGACGAGTCCTTATTTGACATACCCCTAGTTCATCAACTTTCTGCTCAAACACTAGTGACGTTATATAAAGTCTGAGTAGGAGCTCTTGTACACCTAATAAGTTTGAAAATGTATATCCCATATGCAGGTGAAGTTAGTATATTGCTGTTGTATCTTTAATTTCTAGCTATGGAGATATATTAATTGAACCCAATTAGAAAATTAAAGTTTGGATTGTTAATGTTAAGAACACCATCAATATATATGAATGTGAAATTAAATTACCTGGCTTCTTTGATTTTTTTGTTTTTTGAAAAGTGTCTGAAGGAACTCCGATACATATGAAAATAAGATGAGGTCGGTAAGGAGAAGCGCATACTTCGTTTCTATAGGAAACCCGACAATTGTTGAAATAGTATATACGCTTGATCAGACACCACTTCACAGTAGCATTTGTACATTGTTTATGTTTTACATTGTCTGAACGATAAAACATATCACAATAAATACATAATAAAATGATACATAGGTTTTCTGTTTCGCACACTATGTGTACGTATGTATCAATTCAATATGTCTGAGCTCATGCAACGAGTGTTTACATCACGATATCTGAATAAAAATTAATGACGCCCTTTTATGAAATGTACTCATTTACTTTTTTTAAACAACTCAACTAGCAAAATCTTAACTGTTTAAAGAGGAAATATGTTATCATTACTTTTATGATGATACATACTTTTAATTTTGCAGGTGATGAGTAATTTTCTAAAAAAAGTAACAATTATGGCAGAACAGACAGGTGTTCCATACGATAGAGGATGGGCTTGGATGATTGTAGTTGGTAAAGAAAAAGATAATTATAAACATTTTTAAGAATTCGATGCTTTGTCTTATAGAGATCATATAAGATGCATATAAGTTCAACAACATATGCAACCAACACACCTGTGTAAGGAGTAAAATTTTGTTAAAAAATAATTTTCATCCATGCATTATTTCCAACAGTATAGCCCAAATCATGTACTACACTATTAAAGAAAAATTAAAATTAATGAACTTTGCGGTATGGGCTTTGCTCGTTGTTGACGGCCGTACGGTGACCTATAGTTGTTAGTTTCTGTGTCAGTTTGCCAGTCTCTTGTGGAGAGTTGTCTCATTGGCAATCATACCACATCTTCTTTTTATATTTGTTTAGTTTTATGGGTTAAACACATGTTGACATAATGTATTTAAACTACGACGTCTATAAAATGAGTACATAAACCACGGTACATGTATCTCGAATTGCTTCATAGACTTCGCCATAAAATGATTTTGGGAATACATGTATTAACAAAGTGTAACAGTTCTAATGTACGTTGCAATATATATTTTATATGCATTTATTTAATATGTTTTTATCTATGTAAATTATTAATAAAAAAATATATTTATGATTTTATATAAAAGTTAATATTATCAGCTGCTTGCGGGTTTTATTTTAAAGCCATCTGGTTTTATGTCAGGTACACAGTGTCAATAGTTATTCTTGTCTGAAAGAAAGGATATGATTGTATCAATTCACGACACTTGCATGGAAAAAAAAATCTGAAGAAAAAGTACGGCGTATTTAGTTGTCAGTTTTTGCATTTCTTTATCAAAGCTACCGTAGGTTCGACAATGAGAGCACAATCTCTATTAACCCCACTGCAACTTCAAGACGGAAAACTAGCATACTTTCCGTATGAAGTCTGCCTTATATGAATAAAGAAACAGGTCTGTAAGTGGAGGAGCACAACAACATACTCATAACTAGACGAAAGGTATTTTGAGATACTTCGGATAACTACTATCTGGGATCAGAGGAGATTCATGGATGCTGTAAATTGTGAGAAACAATGTTAATAGTTACAAGACAATTATTTAATGCTGATTAGTTAAATTAATTATGACCTGGAAAAGAGTAATATATCTAAAATAACGAGATCCAAGGAAAATTCTAATTGGCAAATTCAAAAGCTCAAACACATCAAACAAATGAATAACAACTGTCATATTCCTGACTTGGTACATGCATTTTCTTGTGTAGAAAAGTGTGGATTAACCTGGTTTTATAGCTAGCTAAACCTCTCACTTGTATGACAGTCTGATCAAATTCCATTAAATTGCCAACGATGCGTGAACAAAACAAACAGACATAAAAGGTAAAAGTGTGAAAAATATAGCAGTCAACATTGTGTTATAATCTTAATCACTTAAAAAACCATACAAATATGTAACAAAGAAACACAAAATGGCATATAGACCAAGCATATTAGCAAAAATTAAAGACAAAAATACACAAACTTACCATAGTACAATAACACAATGACAGGGTGTATAAGTTCAGAGCCACGTCATATGTGTAACAAAGAATCGTAAAAAGGCATAAAGACAAAGCACATAGCAATATTAAGAGATAAGCAACAAACACGTTTTCGAAGTAACACAAAACGGCATATAGCCTAAGCACATTAAAAACATGAAAGACAAGAATACGAGAATATCATAAACAATAATGACAGGATATACAAGTACCAGAAGTATCTTGATAACAATCAAAAACAAACAAATATTTAAAAAAAAGCACAAAAAGGCACATATCAAAAACTTAGAATAAACTCACTCATTGCTTTCTTATTTTCGAATTTTATGAATGTATGTCAAATCCACCCATAAACGATAGAAATTTTTTTATCACTTGGACCGAATGGCCAGATCAACATGTGATCCTGAACTGATATCTCCTATAAAAAATACCTCTGCCCATAAATACCTGTTAAACATCTCCCTTTTTTGTAATCACAAATTTGTTGTACAATATCAATCAAAAATCATTAATATACTTTCTTGAACATATTTTCCTTTTATTGACATGTAGTAGCTTTTTCTTTTTTTCCCTTCCAAATAGCATTAACATATCATTCTGGGGTCTTGCATGATACAAACATTTGGATTTTTCACTGCAGAGAAACACAAATTGTCAAATAATTTAAAAACTTGAATTTCAATTTCATCTCAACCAAACGTACATACTGTGTGTTAAAATGTAATTCTAACATTATCTATAAGCAGTATCTAAAATTTTAAATTATTGTCAATTTCTCTTCATGCAGTACACCAAATGGCATACAACCTCTAGCATACAACCATAAAATTAATACTTACCGTCTTGTCAATATGTTATATTAATCGAATATCTACTTTTCATTCCTAGTGATTATCTACCCTTGTTAAAGTTGATAAAAAATGCAAGCATATTTTTAATTTTTTTTATTGTCTAATTGTCATATGATCTTTTATACTGTACACCACTGATTATTATTTGAGAAGAAAAGCAATTGTGAAATGAGTGATATTAAATTTTCTTAACAATTTCTTATTTTAGTCATGTGCTGCCAAAAAACTATTGTGAATCTGCAGTTAGTGTATATAGTGTAGTTAAATTCATTGTTTAGTCTCATTAGAAAAGCTGACCATGTTAACATCTGCAGTCCACCAAATGGTGGCTGATGTCATAACATGCTTAAATATTTACTTTTTGTAAAGGCTGAAAATCTCTTCTATATTATCATTGTTTTTGTTTTAAAGACATTTCCAGCCTCCACATATTACAAATCTTATTACAAATCCCATGTCAGCATCTGCAATTTATTTATATTGTGTAGTTATTTGTTGTTTAGTTTTGTGAAATTTTTACAATATGCAGTCCACCAAATGGTGGCAGATGTCTCAAAATGTTTCAAATATTAATCATGTGTATAGGTTGAAAAAAATTTTCTGTCAGAAAAAAAGTAAAATCACAAAAAATACTGAACTCCGCGGAAAATTCAAAACGGAGAGTTCCATATCAAATGGCAAAATCAAAAGATAAAATACATCAAACCAATAGACAACAACTGTCATTTTCCTGATTTAGTACAGGAATTTTGTTTCTCCTAAAGATATCTTATTGCAGCGTGAATCTCCCCTCAATATATATTGTGTATTTAGTTTTGTGGAAAAGGTCCACGTATTGGTGGCTAATGTCACAAATGATGTAGTAAATATTTACTTTTTTGTATTGGCAGAAAAGTCTTTCCTCTATTAGTATTATTTCTGCTAAAGATAAATTCAGTCTCACCATTATTTCAAATCTTATTGCATAGCGTGAATTTACTGAAATGGTAATGTTTATTGTCTAGTTAGATTTTGGGATTGCATTGCACATCATCTGCAGTACACCAAATGGTGACAGTTTTTTTTTATTATTTCAACCGCATTTTCAGTATTGCCATTTAAGCCATCCTTTTCATCATATGATATTTTAAACATTCCTGAAAGGTTTTTTAATAGCTTTATATTTTACACATTTTGTTTTTATATGCCTAATATGTTTATCCTTTTATTTCACATGTTACATTTGTTTATTTCTTATCTTTTTTTAATTCGTCCCTTTATTTGTAAGAAAACAAAGTAGTCTCTTTCTCTTTCTCATATATCCAACTAAATTTTATCAAAGTATTTCTCACAATATCTTTTTATTGTTTATTTTATCATGCACCATTCCTCATATTTTGCAAACACGTTTGCCTTAACCCGTTGTAAATTATACCACATTTTCAGGTTTTTTATTGTAAACAATTTTGCAGATTTTAATGATTATTTTTTGTGTATATTAATAACCAAGAAAAATAGATCATCCAACACTACAAAAAATATTGATCCCTTATGTATACCAACAAAATTGCAAGAGCATTATTAAAAAGTGTTGGATATTTGTTTTTAATAATTATGGTCATTATTAAAAAAAAACATGTATGTATCAGGAATTCTGCTTATCTTTATTGGAATGTTTATAAACTTACTACCACTTGCAAAGAAAACAATAAAAAAATATGATAAAATTCTCTCAATTAATAATAACTACATTGTACTAGGAACAAAACTAAAGTAAACATTTCAAGCTATAACCATAGAAAAATCAGAACCTTTATAAAGTCTAATTTATTAGTAATGTAGTAAATTCGAAATTATCTTTCAATACACCATACTTAATTCCAGCATTGATTTGTATGGAAAACCTGATTAACTCTGCCTTTTGTTCAGCTAACAGTAGAAAACGTAACTATATCAACCATCAATACATATCAAACCTATCAGAATATTTAAATGTAACTAAACAATGTACTAAAGGGACGAAACTCACTAGGCCAAACCGACACATCAAATTTATTTTTGATCAGAACGAAGTTTAGTTAAATGAAATTTAGGTTTATCAAATATTCAAAATTATTTCTAAAATAACTTTTAACTAAGTCAACCTGGCCTTGTGGGTATAGGAAGTACTATCTTTTCTAAGTTCGCCATCAAATTTTTATTTGAGAAAGTTTTACCAGAAATCATTTTCTGGATTTGCACCAATCAAGTTTTATTTTTTGTTGTGGGTAATATTGATGTGTGAAACTCCTACTGATGAGTCCTATTCTCACATTCATATTACAATACTGTGATATCAATATCTACTCATTGAAGATTTGTACCTACCTTACTTCCACCTATATAATAATCATCTTGCAATTATTTTCCCCTGAAGAATACCTTTAATCTAATACCCTTTGACAAGTATTATACCCCATGGAACTCTTTAAAGAGTACAATGCTGTTTGATTTGTTCGTCAGTCAATTTCTTATCATCCCAACTTTAAAAACCCTTCTTTGCTGAATGCTTTACAGATAAAAAATATCAATAACTGAATTGAACAGTTTCTAACCACTTTTCATTCAGAAACCACATTTTTGACAAACTACATATTTAAGCTATCCAGTGGTGGATGGATCCATAGGGGGAGCTAATGGTGCTATGGATTATAAGGATTTATTCTTAACTTGTGATCAACTAAAAAAAGTAGATTAAAATTACATTTTATTCAGCAGTTCAACTATTCCGTTACAGTTTCATGAAACATGATCAAAAAATTTCACTATCTTCTGTACAACGAGTAAATGTATGCTAGTCGGACTGAAAAAAGATGCCAAAATCGTGTATAAAATCTGTGTACGTAAAGTCACGAAAACAATGAAAATGTATATTCGATCTGCCGAATGTTTGCTTTTTTTCATTTTTTTTATAGATATAAAGCGTAATTTCACAGAAACCATTTTTTGTTTCATAATACGATTTGTGAACTGGCTACTAAAGTATTTATTCACATAATATTTGTTGAAATGTAAGACTTTGGTTTTAAACTTACACATATATGCACAATATGATGCATGAAGTAAAGAAACGAAAATTAACTAGGTCACTTGTATAAACGTATATCCATATTACCTATAAGCTATTTGCAATAACGTAACCATGTAAAAATTGTAATACATTGCTTTCTTTACATGTGATATGCATATTGTAAATTAAATCAAATTCGTTGGCAACAAATCCATCATGAATAATAAACATTCATGACACTCAAAAAAATCTGACATACCAATATTTGGCATTTCTAACGCGAAAGTTTCAATTGGCATTTATCCGTTTTATCCTTAATCTTCCGTTCATGTCCGTTTCACATTCGTGCATCATGTGTATTATCCGTTGAACGTTCAGCAGAAGTCCGTTGGTGAATTGGTCTGCCACAACTCTAACGGATGTTTAATGGACAATTCAAGTATCAAAACGGAAACAGAACTAATGAGTACCGTAAAAAACGGACAGCTACCGGACGTTCAACGGACACTATATTCGTTGGACGTCCGTTCAAAGTTTTGAGCATGCTCAAAATTTTCCACCGGACAGAATGGAAGCGGACTCTAAACGGAAATGAAACAGATACGTCTAAAAGAGGGACGAAAGATACCAAAGGGACAGTCAAACTCATAAATCTAAAACAAACTGACAACGCCATGGCTAAAAATGAAAAAGACAAACAAACAACAGCACACACGACAAAACATAGAAAACTAAAGAATAAACAACACGAACCCCACCAAAAAACTAGGGGTGATCTCAGGTGCTCCGGAAGGGTATGCAGATCCTGCTCCACATGCGGCACCCGTCGTGTTGCTTATGTGATAGCAAATCCGGTAAAAAGTCTAATTCGGTAGGTCACATTCAGGAAAGGGAAGGGGATTGTAGTTACGACGTAAGGAACATATCCGATATCATTTGTGATACGGTTATTCCATAACGGTCAACCAACTCGTGATGGCGTCCGTAAAATTTACGAAGGGATGATTTCAACTTCACACTTTGGAACTCTTGGTTTAATAGCTTCCTTGTGAGCAGCAACCCTCTATCAAGAAAATCATGATAGGAAATGCAAGCACGGGAATATCGTATCAATTGGGAGATTTATACCCCGTATGCAGGTGCTGCTGGAATGTTGCTACTTAGAAATGGAAAGTTCACAATTGGAAAGCTGAAATCATCTCTTTTGTCGTAAAGTTTTTTTTTAACCGACCCTCATTGTCAATTTCTAGATGTAAGTCAAGATATGAGGCCGACGTAACTATATCTGTAGTATCCTTTATCTCTAGCTCGATTGGATAGATGCGTTCCACATAGTCACCAAATTTTGAATTATTTAGTGAAAGAACATCATCTATATAGCGAAAACGGATAAGAACGGAGTCTAACAGACATGAATGGACTGAAAAAAGCTATCAGTTAGGCGTCCATTCGTGCTAGCCGGTAAGATGTGACAGGGGCTTAATGAAAACAAACGCGCGTTTATTGATAGGAAAGAAAGAAACAAGCATCAAAAGACAAGGTTCACCTTTAGCAAAATATGCCCTTGAGTTTCAACTTTATCATTAAATGCTTTAATAAATATTTTTTTCTAAGTAATTGACATGATTCAAAAACCTAAGTGTTAGGTCAATCAAATATCTTCATTATATAGCATTATAGCTTCCAAAGCTCGCACATTTCAGATATTTCGTTGAAAGTTTGGAAACCTTGGTCGCAAATACGCTCCAAAATGTTCATGCTATGGTTAATACTGAATCCCGAAACACAAACATTTTCAGGATCAGGGATGGCAGATGAAGAAAATAATAGTAAACAAATAAAATTAAAATATAATTTTTTTTTTTATTAAAACAAATAATGCATCGTCGTAATTTTATAAATTAAAGTTCATTAAAGAAGATACTTCATATGGGGACGGAGTCCCCAATAACAGTAGAAAATTCAATAAAAAAAAAATACGGGAAAATTTCCCGAATTTTTCATTGTACTAATGAACTCAAAATAGTTCAAATTTTTTTTGTCGTGTTTTGAAATCCCGGACCTGCGCAGAAATGTACAATGTACTTCCTTTTTCCGGTCTCGTTTGTATGAAACTTTGAGTAAAATATATATTTATCAGTCTAGTATAAAATAGGAAGGAACGCGCAATACCAATTTCATTTTTAATAATTCCTTGATATGAAAAAACGTTACCTGATGATAGCGTTTCTTTGTTTACATTGCATATGACGTCATAATTTAAATAACGTCACAACTAAATCCTTAACAACAGAACCAAAATCGGAAACGTTACGGTATTTCCGTTTCTTTTTTTTTTAAACAAATATTTAAGTTACAAAAAAATAATTCATACAGACTTCGTCCCCATTTACAGGTAATGCCTGCCTCATATTATTAATTCTAATATCACAACATGTATCGTTTGAATCGTCCTAGTGCTCCTGAAAGTACTGTACCCTCACAGACTAGCACTCCATCAGAACTATTGTTTGTACTTACATGAAACAAACTAACGTTTATGATTTCATTCATGAAATGACAGTATAAAACATATTTAGAAGTACTTGTACATCCCGTCATTGTGTTATTGTGCTTTATTAAATTCTGTAATCTCGTCTAACATTTTCGCTAATGTACTTTGTCTTTATGCCTTTTTGTGTTTCTTTTTTGACATATTTGTTTGTTTTTATAGTGATCAAGATTGTAACACAATGACTGCCTTGCCCTTATTTTTAACATCTTGACCTATTATGTCTGTTTTTTACGTTCACACAATGGTGTCAAAACAATTGATTTTCATAAAGAAGGGAAACTCTAATTATAGGATCAAAATGTTTTTCAAGTCAATAAAACAAGTCCGAGACTCCCATATCGGCCTTGAGGCTTAAGCCGAGGGCCGATATGGGTCGAGGGATGATACCAGGGCCGATATAGAAAAGACATGTTATAATCTATTTATCACATATTTAAGTTTTTCAGGAAAGAGGGAAAAAAAGTTCAATTATAACAATTTAATGTAACAAAACAGGTAAATCTTTAATAAAAAAAAACACAAAAGTTTTTATCACATTTTCAAATTTAGTTCTTATCATTTACTCCATAGAAATTTGTTGTCACATTTCCATTTATATTAGAATATGGCAATACACAAACGCGAGAATTTTGGAATATGGCAATACACAAACAGCGCGAGAGTTTTGCACCGTCAATGTTCGCCATTGTCGTTAAGGACGCAATGACGTCACGTCATTTGGAGGGCACAATATCAATATACCCTTTTTTGCCCCGGGCAATTTTGAGGTTATTGCATATGCAAAACCTAAGGTATTCATAACAAATATGTGATAAATATATATATATAATGTATATATATTATTCGTAGAATTAAAAGCTTTATCAATAATATTTTTTACTGTAAACATATGGCCGCTAATTTTATATTTGTTATCTATTCATTGCAAGGAACGATATATCCAGTCAGTATCTGGCAGCATGTGTCGTAGGATACATGGGCTTACAGTCACACATATCATATGTTCGGTCAAATAGACTACTAATACGCCATATCTTATACAGTCCATTACAGTACACCATACAATTTCGACTTATTGGATCCTGCATGTAAGTGCAAATTTCACAAAGAGAGAAGACATCACATACCGATAATACAACACATCGTAAATACAAAAAAATAAACGTAAAGAAAACCCAACATAGCACTTAGATTAAAACTCACAACGTTAAGGCTGCACTTTGTCAATACACCCACCTGTCTTACATACCACGCCTATTTATGGGAGATGAATAATATTAATAATAATAGACATTTTGTTTTGTTTAGTACTGGTTCCAAAATATAATCCCTTGCTTCATCTTACAGAGACATAACCGGGGGATGTTACCAGTATAAATAAATATAAGTAGCGGCCGTTTTGAATTCTTAGGACGACCCACAGTAATGGGAGGGGTAATCTAGTTTAAGATTAAACTCTTATAAGTTCGGGGCATATACCTGTAGAAAATTTACTACAAAGCACTATATTTTGACCTTTGATGAAAAATATTAGTGCATATGAGGGTTTTTTTTTAAAACTAAAGTAACAGTGGTACAGTTTTAGCCGTAGAAGGAGTTCCTATTGGAAATTGCATTGTTTATAGTTGCAGAAATGCAACCTTTTAGACAAAACCACATACCATAAAGATAAAACCGCAAACCGTTATGAGGTAAGGTATATACGACATCATAAGACAGTCCGGGCGTTTCTAATCCCAAGTATTTGCAATTATGTTTTAAAAGGAAATCTTTAACCGAATAAAATTATCAAAATAAAATTACCTTTAATCAAATTTTTTTTGGATTTTCTTCTGATAGAATTCATTTTGGTTAGAGACATCCTACCTTTACATTTTGTTTTATAATCTTTTTTACACTGATATATGTCTGTCAAAGCAACATGTGACCGCAAGTAAAGGCGATAGTAGTTTACTATTGTTAAAATCTCGTGAATCGAAAAGGAAGATACAAATCAAGGTAACAAACAATAAGGAAAGGAATTGTATGAAGTCAAAAAGGAGGTAGTCGACAGGATAAGTGTCTCCTGCTTTACATTCATCACCCTCCATGTGAATTCCCATCCGTTAAATACTAGAACCATAAATGTATATATTTTTGTTTATGTAAATACGTTTAACTATGGAAACTAGACTACTAAAAATGATATAGACTTGATAATATTCAAAATTAATATTAAAAAAACCGATTTGACATCTTGAGATTTTGACAATGTGGACGCCTCTTTGAAGAAAGGAGTAGGTTCAGTAAGACCTCTTTTTGGCCCCAAAATATAGCAGTTTTAGAAAATTGCGGAAATGTAATCTTTAAGCTATATTTTGGAAAGTAAAATGCTTCTGCTACATAAATATGAGCTGTTTTTGACAATACAATGCCCAAATATCGCGTTCTAGCATCATTAAGTCATGCTAAATTGCTGAAATCTTCAAAATTTTAGCATTTTGGTTAATTTTTAGACGGTTTCCGTCTAAAATGAAAGTGGCCGCATTCGTGTTCATTCATAATATTGAAATGTAAGTTGTATTTGATGATAATACAAAACATATATAAAGGTTGAGGATGAACACGGATGCGGCCACTTTCATTTTTGACAAAAAACATCTGAAAAGAGACGTTTTTTGGCATATTTGATAGATTTTTCATATTTAAGCTTGAATCAGAGCGTTTTTAATGACTAAATCAGTTAAAATCTTTCACATAAACTAATCGAATCAATTGAAATAGACACTTAAGTGTTTAAAAAGTGTCCAAAAACTTTCGTTAGATGAACCTGAAATTTGAGGCCAAAATCGGCCCTTACCGGACCTACTCCTTAGCTACATGTAGTGCTCAACATGTGAACAAAGTAAATTCTAAATTAATTTATCTAAGAAAACTATTACGCAACATGCAATAAGTTTTATGCTAAGACAAACCAGAAAAATTACCAAGGTTCAAAAGGAACTATTGTTTTGCTAATCCAAACACCATATTATATTTTAATTCGATCATTTCAAGTAAATGATTTGGCGCATAATGTGAAAAAATGCATTTAATCTGATGGTTGAGTCCCTTAACTCGAGATCGACTTGTGTAAAGAAAAGATTGAAATGAGACTCTTCTTCCTGCAGTTCACCTTTACTGTTTCATGAAATTGGATAAAATATTCACTAGCTTTTGTACATCGCGTGAATGCATGGCATTCCGACTGATGGAAAAAGATGACATGATAAAGATGCATAAAATCAAAGTAAAAACACCATATAATAAGAGAAATGATATGGGACTCAAATAATGGATCTGCGATTGCTTGTAGATAAAGATAGTGTTATTTCATCAAATCCATTTTACCGTGTAAGAATAAATTTTGTGCACTGGCTTTTTAGTCCCATATGTGTTGAAATATAAAATTATGGTTTTAAACTCATAATATATGCACACATGAAGCATGGTGTTTAGTAACGAAAATAATCTAGGTCATTTGTATAAATGTATAGCTATTTAAATTACATAAAAAAGTATAAAAAGGGAGATCTGAGTGTATATTTCAATAGATTAACCAGGTAAACATTTTTACAAATATTTGTCTTTGCGTGCATGTGATATGCATTTTGAAAATTAAATTAGATTCGTCGGCTACACATGTAGAAGTGGAAACATTGTTACGTTTTTTTTTAATATACTTATATGCACAGCGGAATCATTTCAGTCCGATTTACATTTTACAGAACACGATATCAAATAACATTGTAGAAGAAACCATTCTTTAGAATATGAGACGGAGATCTATTACAGATAGTTCAAATGTAAAAATCAACATTCCAGCAGATGATTCGAAACCAGAACCACTACACGAGGATGAGTTTTTTGAAACTCATAGAGATAGTGCACAATTTTTTGGAACTTTGGGTCCTCAATACTCTTCAACTTTTTACTTGTTTGACTTTATAACTATTTTGATCTGAGCGTCACTGATGAGTCTAATGTAGACGAAACGCGTGTCTGGTGTCTTAAATTATAATCCTGGTACCTTTAATAACTATATACGACAACCGTTCATGCTGGCTGTTCAAAACTCCTCCCTCTGAAAAAAATCACATTGCCAGTCGTCTGTTTCTTTACAAACAAAAAAAAGGAGGTTCATGGAAGAGCCTACACAAACGCTCTACACTTATACACATTGGACATAGAAATTACCTTTATTGTCCTAATCAGAATCAAAATAATTGATGCAAGCTATATTTTATTGTAGTTTTAACATGGGTTGGCATTATACTCGTGATATATTAGCCTTCACTTTCGCTCGGGCATAAATAATCACGATTATAATGCTTACACATGTTAAAACTACAATAAAGTATAGCTTGCATCAATTATTTCTTAATTCTTTCTTGTTCTCAAGTCCTATGCACTTAAGCTACCTTCCATAAACATTGTTGTTTTTGCAAAAAACTTCATTTTTGCCTTTATCTTTACTTATTTACTATAGTAATAGATATTTTTTTCTAATTTAACTACAATAAACTAAAAACATTTTCTTAGGTTTTTTAAGCAATGATCTGAGAACTTCTTTTAGTCACATGACGAACGTGTCATTGTCTAAGATACTATGTGTTGACAGAACGTTTAAAGCCAGCTGTAAAAAATTATTCACTAAATTATCTCGATAAATTGGTGCCTATTAAGACAATACACGGGACATTCTGTTCCAAATGTCTTCCTATTTAGATCATTGGTCAAATATTCGGGTGTCGGACAATTGAGTATCCGACTAATAGGGTGTCGGAATATATAGGTCCCTAATACGTTATATGTTTCGTATTTTTAAATTGATTAAAATTACTATATCCTTTTATTTATACAACAGTATTGCACATAGAATATAATTATCTATTAATGCGCAGTGTTCAAAATGAAATCAGTGAAACAAAGCATAGGAGTGACAACATGAAAATGTAGAGGTAAACAAATTCATATTTTTTTTAATAAAAACAATAAAATCTATTTATAGAATAAAGATGTCTTAAATAGATTACGGTCCGTGTAAAAAGAGAATATTTAAAGGTGCAACAAATATCATTCAGATACGCAAGGTTTGAATTTTATAAGAATTTTATATAGTTTAGTCTTAGGTCCCTCTGTTACTTTCCTTATCAGCTACACCAAATCCGACTGAATACACGGTCACTGTTTTTAAGTGAAAACAAATAAAATAATAATTTGAATAAAAGCTCTTAACTTATAGATCATCACATATTTGAATTAAAGCAAGGACTTTTAAACTAGGACTACCAAAAGCCTTTCTTCGAGTAAAAAAGTTTCGTCTTTTAAACACATTTATTATGTTTTTTTTTAAAGTTACAGAACCCAATTTATTTGAAAACAATACTTTTTTTTCGTAATGAAATATTATATTGTTTATGCCATATGTATTTAAATCAAGATATAAATCAAATCTGCTTTTAATGTGTTATTACAAGCTACCACATCAAACTTAAACGACCTTATGTTGGGAATATTTACATCAAAGGATTCCTTAACTATGGAAAATTATACACATATCATGCGGGAATTCTATTTCTTCTTCATTACGAAGAATCCATTAAATCGTATGACTCACTTATGTCAAAATATTTTTTTTTATTAAAATAGATTTAAATAATGACTGTCATTTAATACGTACAAGGTCGGATTAATATATTGAGATAAGACTCTATTTTTTAACATGAAATTTCATATGCACTATACAGAATGGTTCTTTATGTTTGCAACGGTTCTAAAAATATTGCATCGGTTATGCTGAAAATTTTGAAGATATTGATAGTGACTAATATTATTCATATATAACACCAAAGAAGAAGCCATTCATATGGACAATTTTGGATTTGATTAATCAGAACCAATTTGTCGAATACCATTCACAAGTGACTATGAACGAAGAAAAAGATTGCGTCGTACTTTTGGATTCTAATATTTCAATTGATAAAACTACGTCAAAGAAATATGTTTGGTTCATGCTACTTTTGGTTATTTTAATCATTTTGCTGATTTTGTTTATTGGAGGCGTGGTAATATATAAAATTATGCAGACTGGTACTGGAACTGAATATATCATTTTACCAAACGAATTAAATATTTCGGTAAGCTAATAATTATATTCTCTTAAAAGACTAAAGTGGGAAAAGGAATAAATATGTTCTATCTTAAACTTTAAACAAATTTCTGATGTTGAAATGTCCCTTCATAGTCTTCGTGACTTTATTGCATAATAAATGATCATAGTGTTGATGTTAGGGAGAAAGAAACATACTATAGAATTGGTTTTTTTCTTCTTTTTTGAACGGTGGGGAATGGGGGGATTGATGGTTATTGTTTGAACACTATTTATGATATATCATAGTTGTTACATAAAATAGTAAAGTAAGAAACAAGTTGAAGAAAACAAATTAATGAAAGAAAGGAAAGAAAGGAAAAACCGACAACCGACATTCACAAAACACCATACAAAAAAACTAAAGATGGAATGACACGAACCCCACAAACGTTTCGACTTGATTCTGATACAGCCCTTTTTTCACATTATCCTTATATATATGTTTGTTTCTCAATTTGATAGTATATTTCCCATTTCTTTAACTTTATTTTTGTCTTTTAGCAATCAAACTAAAGTATCGAGATACGTGATTACTCGGAAGAAATGAAAATGAACATTGACCGTATGTCAGAGCAAGGCAGTCATTTCCTCCAGAATCCGAATATCTGTGTGACTAACTTTTACAGATGTGTGTACACCATCATGACATTGTATAGATCTTAAAGTGTACTACGATGTCAAATATGAAGACTAATAAAGAAACACGTGTTGACATTTAACAGGAATTATTCAAATGATTTTTTATTCTGGACAGTTATGTTTGTGAACAATATATAGGTTCCGATGAAAAAAGTCCAACTTTCTATTTAAGAACATAGTAATTTATTGTTTTATATACTCCATTGGTTTACGAGTTATTGGAACTAGTGTAATGGAGCAGTTGCTCTTTTGTAAAAAGTGTTATCAATTATCTTGAATCACGAAAACTAACAAAATATGTAAATAAAATAATGAACTTACAGAGGTTAAAAATTATGTGATTATTTGTAAATAACTGATTTTTTTTAAAGTACATGACAACGCTTTCGATGATATACTATTTGTTTACAACAATTATCAAATTTCAATGTACACATGTTATCAATACTTCCTTTTAGAACCGTTTAATTTACATTTATTGCTTCCCGTCATAGTGATTTAACAGGACGACATTTACCATACACACGTAAGAGATTAATATGATTTCTTATATTCAATACATTTCAAAGTGCATCTGTTTATTGAACGGTAATAGTTTGTTATTCAATATGTTTTCTTTTGATAATTTTTATAATGTTTCATATATCTTTAAAGGGGCAGTAGCTACAAGATAAATTAAAAAAAACCAAATCAAATATGATTTTTTTTTTCAATTATTAATGAAAGTGAAAAAATAAAATAACAATACGCTTTTAGAAGCCAGTATTTTTCAATTTTGTAAACATAAGCAAAGCAACATCGCTGATGAATTATTCACTTGCAAGTAAATAATTCGATTTTAATAAATCCGAATTCATGCGACCTTCAATTGAATCCCTTAGCTAGAGATTGATTACGCATGAATTATGCACGTTCAGTTATGGAAAAGAATGTCAAAATTGAAAGTGAAACATCATAAATCATTTGATTGACTGATTTGATCCACAAAAACTCATTCTTATACAGGTAAAAACGATGATTAAGATATTTCTTAACCTATAATATGAAAATATACAGACCTAGAAACAACCAATGGCACGAGTTCGCTATCTATTTATTTCTATATTTATGTTTATATCGTTTATATGACCGTCGGCAGTCTTCGGAGGTCAACTCGATAGTTAAATTAGATTGTGTCTAGACTAAGATACACACGAAACGACTATACACATTATCGAGACCATGCCTTGTAAATTGTTTATTTTAGACTTTTATATTATATGGATATACGTTTTAATACTTTATAAATCAAATATGAGAATTTGAGTCAAATCTGTGATCATGAATTTGCCAATGCCCCTTTAACAATTTCAATTATGAAAAAAAATCACGGTACTTTGTCATTTAATTCTTAAATTAACAAAACACGCTTAGCATTTGTAAATACGAAATAGCATGACATGTACCTTTAATTAATTTCAAGATAGCATGGTTAAACAATGATACATGTAAAACACTACCTGATTGCCTGTGATTAAAGTGTTTATATTTAGAAAAACGACAGTGAACATTTTCTTTTCTTTTGTAAATAGTAGATAGTTTTCTATTGATACCTATTATGACACTGTCAGACATAAATTAGATAGTATTCATGCATTTTCAGTACTAGTATTAAATAAGGTGAACAAAAATAATGGTGGGAATCTTTTTTCCTAATTTATACATTCGGATATTAGACGAAGCATCCCGAACCGCCATCAGGCGACTATCCTTAGCAAGGGTTTTAATGCCGGATCGGAGTTTTTCAAAGGATGACTATTTTTATATTCCAGTCAACCCTTTTGGGTTTTTCAACATTATGTGATTTTTTTTTTCTACCGTTGTTCACAATTATATATACAAGCATGTATTAATAATTTGGATGTGTGCCAAAATGTCATTGAATATTACAAAAAAAAAGAATGGTCGATGGTCTTTGCTTGGGATTTTCAATACTAAAATAACTAAATAATACGCTAACACCATTCTATTACTACCAAATGGTTTATACCGTTTCTGATAAACTGCTCTCCTCCTTTTCAGTACTGTTTTTACAACTACTGGTGATCGTTTAAACACGAGAATGTCAACAACCTATAGTAATTACCACTCATGACATATCATTAATACGGTATTGTTCTGTAAATTAAAAGTTAATAAAATGTTAAATTATTCGAAATGTTAAGGTTTTCAGATTCAACCATAGATTGTTAAATTTGCAGTTTTGAAATTCAGGGCTTTTAAATGCTGTTCAACTTCGTATTTAATTTGACCTTCCAACTGTGTTGAATCAGGAACCACTGATAGATCTTACGTAGATGAAACTATCGTCTGGAATACTATATCACAAGAGAGTTACCTTTTTTATTTTTTATTTATAAGCTTTACATAGACTATAATCCTACGATACACGATGAAATATATCAACATATGTACATCTATATGAAAGAGATTAAATCTATGCAAGCGTCATGTGGTCGCATGGTCAGTGCTGATGAACTATATGTAGACTTCCCTTTCATTCGATGCTTGGCTGTTCAAAAATTGAGAAGAAAGTGTTTTTGAATCATATGTATTTCATAGACACCAGGCTTAAAATTTTGTACGCCAGACGCGTTTCGTCTACAAGTTACAAGGTTCTTTATGAATTCAAAAAATATAAATGATATAAATTTTGCTGCATATGGCGTTGTCAGTTGTTTTCGATTTGTGAGTTTGGATGTCCCTTTGGTATATTTGCCTTTCTTTCAATGATTTTCTACACCAAATGATATGGAAACCCAAAACCCAAAAAAACGTTGAATTTCTATTAACTCAAACAGATCAAGTAAAGCCAAACCGGGACAAAAATCAGAACTATGCATGAAGCAGATAATTTCGTAGTTCGTAAATATTTCCAAAATCTCATAACAACAAATTTCAATAAACAATTTCAGTATTTTCATGTCACGAAACAGTACCGAAATACTGTCTATAGATAGGTAAAAAGTAAAATAACAACAACACCGAACTCCAAGGAAAATACAAATCAAAAGTCCCTTATCAAATTGCAAAATCATAAGCTCAATCTCATAGCAACAAATTTCAATAAACAATTTCAGTATTTTCATGTCACGAAAAGTACCGATCCCTGATCTAATTGCGAAATCAAAAGCTTAAACTCATCAAACGAATGGAAAACAGTTGTTATATGCCTTACTTGGCACAGGCATTTCCTTATAGAAAATAGTGGATTAAACCTGGTTTTATCAATAGCTAAATCTTTCACTTGTATGACGGTCTCGTAAAGTTCCATTATATTGGCCGCAATGTTTAAACGAAACAAAAAGACATAATAGGTCAAAATGTCAAAAATAGGGTACAGCAGTTAACAATGTGTTATAATCTTTATGGCTATAAAACAAGCAAGTTTGTCAACAAAGAAAACCAAAATGGCCTACAGATAAAGCACATAAGCAAAAATGAAAGAAAATAACACAAAAAATGACCACAACACAACAACACAATAGCGGGATGCATTAGTACCTAGCCACGCAAAAGGATATTACCAAAAATAAACTAAACACTAAAGGTTAATGATTTACAAAGACATATAAAGGAACACTGTATCATGTTAAAAGATGATAAACAACGTTAGTACCTATGATATCTACTTCTAGACCATCATGTACTATTTGTGAAGTTGATAAGGAATATTTATCAAAAAGGTCTTGGTATCGTTCGACGATTTTTTTTAGAAGAAGAACCTGAAGTTCTTTATAATTACCCTAATTCAACAACTTTCTACTCAAAAATTCATTAAAGATACCAGGATTTAGATTTTTACGCCTGACGTGCTCTTTGTCTACAAAAGACTCAGTGACGCTCGAACCAATCAGGATAAAATGGCAAAATAAAATAGAAAGTTGTAGGGCATTGAGGACCCAAAATTTGAAATATTTTCCAAATACAGCAAAGGAAATATATTTCTGCGGTTGAAAATTCTTAATATTTCGAAGATATCAAAGTTTTGTAAACTGTAGATTTATGATTATGACAATATCACTGATGATTAATGTCAACCCAAAAATGCTGACTCCTGAAATCTCCATTATCAGTTGCATCGACCTTTGTGGTTGTAAATAAACTCATCATAGATATATGAATAAAATAGATCTCCCTTTTTATCATAGCCTCATTTGTAAGTAATAATCAGTCAAATTCCCGGCAATCATCTGGGTCGAACTACGTGTTACCTATTGGATTTAATATTAACTTTTTTTTCATTCTGCATATGCATAACATACTTGCAGCTAGACGTTAAGCAGACAACAATCAATCAATAACTACTCTGACACAGATGACCAATGATGTTACCTTTGTCTCAAAGTTGCAGTGTGTCTTTTTACTCGAATCCCAAATTGAGAGTCATTTGCTATATTTGGGGAATTATTTGGGTGTTCTAGACAGTTTGAAATGACTATTGAGTTCGTTTAAAACGTTGCAGTATCAACAATGGTGGCCTTAGGCCGATAGTAATTTAAATTTCCCAAAAAGCGTGAATTCTACTCGTAAATTAACAATTTTGTTTTATGAAAAAATTATGAATTATATGCATGGTTTCCCTCTTACCGACAGTACCTGTTCTGAGTTGCTGCAATAATTTTAAAAAATCATATATTTCCTAAATGTTTATTCCATATTTGATTTTAATGAATTTTAAACTACATACTGATTTCCTTACACGAGATATCTTTAAAAATTAAAGAATGTTCTACTTAGAATAACTGTTCAGTATAGAAACTTTCGAAATAATTATACAATCTTTTAAGCACTGGCCTATATGGCAATTAGCTGTACATACCGGCAGAATTTACTTATATCAAATTATGTACTTGCAAAATGAGACAGTAATCAGTCACGCATATTGTATTATTATTGAATAGTAAAAAACATGATGGGAAAATGGAAAATACGATGCAATCTCAATTTCATGAACAAAAAGGTCTTATTCAATATCGTTTTTGAATGGTCATACTTTCGATAAGAATGATTAGAAAGATGATATCTTATGGTTTGTTTTAGGTAAGAATTCCAGATAAAATGAGAGACCAAAATCAAAATTTCATCGGTATGGAAATACACGTAGGAATAAAGGAACTTTTTTTCTATATATTTCTTCTGTTGTAACGAACTGGGGCTCATTTCATTTTCGTTGGAAATGTATCTTTGCAGGTAATATGTTATCCTCCAGGACTAGAAAGCAAAGAAACAACATACACGGCTTCATCTGCCTCATTTTCACCCAGACTTTATAATACGTCACCAGTGTCTGATCAGAAAATTGATAAAACAAGGTTATGTAAAGGAACGTTTCTTAAAAAGTTCATTGGAACATACCAAGACCTTGTATATAAATGTTCCGTATCAACTTCACTAATTATACATGATGGTCTTGAAGTAAGGTTCTAGGTACTGCCGTTGTTTATCATCTTGATTATGTATTATAGTTGTCTTTAAATTTTATTTGTCCGTTTACATGTTTAACCTTTACTGTTTAGTCCTTTTTTTTGCTATATACTTATGGCGTGACTCGGTTCTAATACATCCCGCCATTGTGTTATTGTGCTATGGCAAATTTTGTATTTGTGTCTTTCATTTTGCCTACGTGCTTTCTTTATAGAGTGTCTATATGCCATTTTGTAATTTTTTGTTGAAATAGTTGTTTTTATAGTGATTAATATATATTACAATTATTCCGGCTAGCTATAAATCCAGGTTTAATCTACCGTTTTCTACATAAGGGAAGTGCAGGTACCAAGTCAGAAATATCACAGTTGTTTTGCATTCATTTGATGTGTTTGAGCTTTTAATTCTTCTATTTAAAAAGGACTTTCTGATTTGGATTTCCCTTGGAGTTCGGTATTTTCGTTATTTTACTTTTTGAAAGTAGCCATAACAATCGTATGTTCTAACGGCGAAGATATCTTGTTAAGAGACAGTTTTTGTCGGTAAAGTGCCATGCTCGATGGTTATTTAGTCGAAGGTTTAAGTTGTCCATCGCTTCTCCCACGTACGAATTTCACAGGTGTTACACGTTAATACATAAATCAAGTTATCTGTGTTTTACAATTGGAATTTACGTAGATGTTAAACTTTGTTTTGTAAAAGAGCTGATGTAAGAACTTTTAATATTGGCAGCTTCGTACTAGTAAAATAAACAATTCCTTCTCACAAATTGTTTGTAACAACCAGGAGTTTGAATAGGTTTCTTTTGTTTATAGAGCTGTTGCTATTTTGTCACGGATGTTGGGTTTTTTGTTGTTGTTTGTTTTTGTTTTTATGTCTTCCTAAGACCATGACTGGTGGTGAGTAAAATATTTTCTTTTTAATTGAAGCCATTATCTGTAATATCAGAAAGCTTTGAATGACACATTTTTTTAAAATCAGGGTGGTAAGTGGGTACTAGAGATGTTCAGTTGGTACCCTAACTTTTATCTTTTTACTCCAGAAGACCTTTGCGGTCAATTAAAAAATTACTCTAATTTGAAAAATAAATATTTTCGACAGAACCAGTCATAGCCTAAGAATTAGCAAATGTTTCTTCCATGAGCGGAATTCAAACCCCTGCTTCAATGAAATTGTCAACAAGAATGTCTCCTCAGTACACGAATGTCCCACTCGCACTATCATTTTCCATGTTCAGTGGACCGTGAAATTGGGGTAAAAACTCTAATTTGGCATTAAAATTAGAAAGATCATATCATAGGGGACATGTGTACTAAGTTTGAAGTCGATTGGACTTAAACTTCATCAAAAACTACCTTGACCAAAAACTTTAACCTGAAGCGGGACAGACGGACGGACGAACGGACGGACAGACGGACGGACGAACGAACAGACGGACGGACGCACAGACCAGAAAACATAATGCCCCTCTACTATCGTAGGTGGGGCATAAAAACACTGCCTACACAGCGTCCATCGCCCTAAACAGCCAATTGAAATATAACTTTTGTTAGTCGAGCAATGTCTTTCCTCGTCGGCTTTATCTATGGTTGAAACACTTCCTCTTCGGCTTTATCTATGGTTGAAACACAAAACACTGAGTGTATTGTGTTTGAGTGTATTGTGTTTCAACCGTAGTAATAAATACACGATGTAAAGTAGTAAGTAGATGGAAAACCATACAGCACATTAACATTATCATATTTTATACGTCTGAATATGTGAAAACTTCATGATACTGTTTCCATCGGATAAACATAGGCCAACAATGTTAGACCTGCAAATTTGTGGCATCGTGACAACAAATTTTGCACTGTGTCAAGCGCCCTATACATATGCCATACAGACTGGATTTATCTTCCGTGTTCATGAGCCATATGAGTTTATCCTTTTATTTGAGATTTAGAAAATTTAGGGGAAACATGATTATAAGATTATTGAAATGGTGCGATGAAAATATATGCCATGTTAAGGTCTTTCTATCCAAAACTGCCAAAAACGAACAGATTTTTTCTCTTAAAAATTTATCAAAATGTACATAAGTTTACTATTTGATTGATTTAACTCTTCAGTGTGCCATTATTTGATAAAACTTTTATGAACAAGATTGGAAATGGAAATGGAGAATGTGTCAAAGAGGCAATATTCCGACCAAAGAGCCCAAAGCCAACAATGGGTCCTCAACACAGCTAGAAAATCCCGCAATCGGAGACGGTTTCAGCTTTTTCAAATTATGCGTTTGATGTCAGGGATAGTTTCTATAAAGCATTTCCAAGATGGTTTTTGGAAAGGAACTGATTTCCCGATATTACATAAACATGAACAAAATTTTGAACACAGATTGGCTATGGGATACCAATACTTCAATATAGGTTTAATTATATTGTTACGGTTTTGTAATTCTAAATTATTCATTTTTGATCATTTCTTTTGTGGGTCACGTTCTTTTATTGTGTAATGAAATGTAAATACTATTATATGGAGACGAAGTTCCCAATAACAGTAGAAAAATCAATAAAAAAAACAACACAAAAAAAACGGGAAAAGTCTCACGAAATTTTCATTGTTCTAATGAACTCAAAATCGTTCAATTTTTTTGATGTCATGTTTTGAATTCTCGCATCTGCGCAGAGATCTACAATGTATTTCCGGTTTTGGTTTGTATGAAACTTTGAGTAAAATATATATTTATCGGTCTATAGTATAAAATAGGAAGGAACGCAATACCAATTTCATTTGTAATAATTCCTTGATATGAAAACAACGTTACCTGATGATAGTGTTTCTTTGTTTACATTGCATATGACGTCATAACTTAAATAACGTCACAACTAAAATCCCTAACAACAGAATCAAAATCGGAAATGTTACGGTATTTCTGTTTCTTTTTTTTAACAAATATTTAAGTTACAAAAAAATAATTCATACAGACTATGTCCCCATTTACAGGTAATGCCTGCCTCATATAAGATTGAAAGGCAAATGATACGGGAAATGGTGACAAATCTAAAGACTATATATTTTTATAATTGTATGATGTATGTGACAAGTGTAGAATTTACTATTTTATTGTACGAGTTGTACATTTAACTTACAGTCAAGTAAAACTAACGTTATTCTCTAGTTCCTTGTTGTAGTTATACCGGTATCAACGATCATAAGTCTCCCAGACATGTAGCTTTTATCCCTCTTTATTAACGGGTCACTTCAACCCTGGAGGCCGCCATTGTTTATTTACAAGGTTCTTATAAAAGTCCCCGTATGTTTAAAGTGCAGTTTGTGTCGTGACGTCATTTGACGTTAGAAACGTCAAAAGTGTGTCCAAATCGTGTCCAAAGTGTGTCGTGTACTATAAATTCATGCGCGACATTAACTCGCATTCAGTCTTGGTCCTCCTGGGCAGCCATATTGTTCAATTATAAACAAACTAGCAGAAATAGAGAATTTATATATCCAGTTATTTCGTTAAGGTTAGGTTCTAATAATTTAGGATTTTGAGGATTATTAATATTTATTCTAGATCTTTTTATTACAAAAGCTTATTAGGATCACGCTAGCTAAATAAGAAAGTTCATTGTGAAAATTTATACAGTACCGTCGATTGCGGAACACCGCGGAAACCGTCATTTTTAACTATAACTGTTAATTTCTTCTTTGAATTTTCCTGAAATATATTAACTTAAGTCTTCGATTTATGCTGACATGTGTACGGATCTGTAAGGATTATATGCTTTAATTATTTATTAAGTACGTTTGGTTATTACCAGTCCACTTGCCCATTTTGAACCAGAGCTACCCCAGCCCCCCTCCCTTTTGTAACTATCACAGGTACCAGAGAAGTAACCAGTTGTTATTGACTATATATTTCGTTCCTGTATAAAGTTATAGCTATAACAAGAGTCTTGTTATAACAGTTATTTTTTAAACTTATTGATTGTATAAATCATATAAATATGTAATGCTGAATACCTCGTCAGTCTAACTTATTAAATTACATATATTAAGTTCGAGATACGACTTTGTATGTATTGAAACGCCAAACCGCCATTTATACAGCTAGTAAGGCTACCCACTCCACCCCCTTTTTGCTATCGTTACCTATTCAAACAAGACCACGGCGGCAGTTGAGCTGAATATTAATCGATTAGTGAGACAACTGTTTACCAGCAGTCCAATAGTATATATTGACCTCCGCATAGCAGTCACAGTATCTTATATACCAGGCAACAGACAATAAAGAAACGCTACCAACCCTCCACCCGCTACAATATCATAATATAATGCGAAAACCCCGAACTAGGATGAATTCAAATGAATAGTGGATTTTTAATGAAAATACAAATTTATTTATTAAAAAGATCAAAATAGAATTTACATTCAGCTTTCAAAATATTTTTATAAATTTCAGTCAGAGCAAATGTAAAACGAACTATCATTGATGAAGGTTATATGATAATCTATGAGTTCTTTAATTCATGTCATTTGGATACTTTTGGATAGTTGTCTCATTGGTAGTCATACCACATCTAAATACATACCAATGTATTTACAGTTATTAACATAATCAACCAACTTATTTACTGGAGTCGTGGTAAGACTTCTTTGTTTGTTTGTTTATTCAGTTGTCTTGTTTTTCTGTAATGTATGTTTGAATAGTTTTACTGTTGATTTATAATAATTGTCACGTAAACCGTTATGTCTGTTTGGGTTGCTCCACAATTTTGCCAAAACAACGGAACTATAAACAAGTGTCATACAATTAAGAGATTTACAGGCTACAAAACCAGATTTGACTCACTTTTTTTTAGGAAAATGCCTTTACCAAGTCAGAAATATGACGGTTGTTTTTCATTCGTTCCGTTACTTGAAAACGTAACTATTTTGTCAGTTTGTATGGATCTTTTTAGATTTGCATTGGAGTTCGGTACTTTTGTTATACGTTTTTAACAATAAAATCAACGGTACCAATTTTGTTGCACCAGATGCGCATTTCGACAAAAAATGTTTGTGTGCCTTGTAGAATATAAGAAAAATATTTTGGTGGAATTAACACTGGCACACAAATCTTTGCAATGTTTTTGTCTTGCTTGTTGTTACAGGTGTTGATAAAATGATGAAATAGTCTATATAATAAACAATACGTTGGTTTGTTATTGAGTGTAATAGGGTCTACGGATTCATTTTGGTTCTATTTGATTACATTCTGAAGCATACAAAACACTTCAATATGCTGATTTGAACAGATGACGTCATACTCATAAGGTGTAAAAAAAAATTTAAAAAAACATGTACAATGTTTCGCAGAAATTTCTTTTTCAAAACAAAATAATCTTAACCATAGAGAAATAGATTTAGCAACCTGTTATAATGCTCGTTTAATATTATATTGATATTTCAAATTTATCAATTAAACGAAATCCAATTATCACTCGTTATGAAACTTATAAGAATCGCAATACTCATAAAACTAGTAACCATATAAAAATCACTGCTTGCTTGCAAAAAATCTTCTGTTTTACATAAATATACAATGATGAAAAAAGGGTTAGTCCGAAAACACAGAATAATAAGTGATGTCAATTCTCAGTCAAATAGTCATAAACAATTATACTGAACACCTTTTCCTTTAAATTTTAAATCCGACAAATCCAGAACTTTTAACAATTTCCCTTGTACTTCCACCACCTAATCTTTTCACACGCAACTTATCGCCCTTATTTAATTTTCTAACACGCATTATCGAACCTGCACCAAGATTACAATATCCCCATCCGGCTGTCATAGTATTTACCATGATTTTCAACTTTAACGTGGTTCTGCATCGAAAGTATACTCCTAAATAATAATGCCCATTTTTGAGTACTTTCAGTACTCCGCCGCCCTCATTCGTAAATCCTTTAATACTGTCGACGCGGTTAAAATTTACTGTTTCGTCCGGGTCGAGATCTTGGTCGCTTCTAAGTAGTAAGTCAAATCCTCTGTGTGCATCTGTAAATTTGATAGAAAGGTCAAATGTATTTGAAAGATGATAAAATAGTTATATTATACTATACTAGTCACCAAAAGATACGATACACGATTTTTTTTTCGAATTCAAGATGAAGTTTTCATTATATATGACCAATATTGAAGGTGGTAATACCGAATGACCCCGGAACTATAATTCCGTTTACAACAACATTTTGTTTGCCTCCATGACATTGGGCGAATTTTTTTTGGACAAAATTTACAACAAAAACGACAATTTTTAATACAGATGTTCTTACTAATGATGCCAACCTCTCATTAAAAGGTAAAGACAATGATTGCCATCAATTTGTTTCTAGAAATCATACAGTTTCTTCGTTTATTTGGAAAGCGAGATTCGACCCCATAAAAAAAACGGTAAAATGTATACATTATCCTTTTATTAACCATATACAGTATATGTAAAGTGAAATTCAAATACAAACTTAAAACTACTCTGAAAGGTTCCAAATTTACAGTGTGGTGTATTCATATCTAAAGCATTGATTTGAGATGTAAACACATTTTTTTTATTTTTTCTATTTGTTGAGATTTCAAAAAACACTTGACAAAAAAAAAATAATCTCTCAACCCAAAATTTATTTGGCAGAACTTTTAGGAATTTGTGGTCCTCAATGCTCTTCAACATCGTACTTTATTTGGCCTTTTAACATTGTTTTACTCGATCGTCACTGATGAGTTATTTGTAGACGAAACGCGAGTCTGATATGTATATAAAATTTTAATCCTGGTATCTATGATGAGTTTATTAACAACCACTGGGTCGATGCCACTGCTGGTGAAGATTTATTTTCCCGAGGGTATCACAGGCTGTTGATACCCTCGGGGAAATAAATCTCCACCAGCAGTGGCATCGACCCAGTGGTTGTTAATAAACTCATCATAGATACCAGGATTAAAATTGTAGATGTACACATTCTATAAATATCATGTAGCAAATTCAGAGGAATGCAATTGAGATGAATTCAATTGTTTGCTAAGCCAAAATCACATATAAGTCAAAGAAACTGCTACATTTTATTATATCAATGCGATATTTGTCTTATATCATAGCGATGATTTTTTAATATCAAAAATTTATTTATGCGATACTTTTCCAATATAATTGCTATAGTTTTCTAATATAAAATGAATACGATGACACATCACAATGCATGTCAAGAAAACTGCAAACATAATTCACAAACTTAGATCATGACCGGTTTAATGTTTTAGGATCAATATCACTAAAATTTCGTAACTGTTACAAAATTAATGCTTACATGAACTTATCATTTCGAAAATGTTGCTTAACCCTATTGATAGTTGCAAGTGTTAACAACCTGTTCAGTCTATTGTTTTCAATCACATGGTTTAACCGACTAATTCTATTTGAAGTGATGATGCAATGGCGGAATTTAAATCCGGTTGCAAATAGTCTACCAACCTATTAGATTCTAATATACTGGTCACACTGCTATAGCATATCCACCTTGGTAATATCGAAATAGACAAAAAATATCATTACTTAAAAGAAATATTCATTCAAACAATCCAATCCAATACAGCTCCAAATTACAATGAATATTCAAATGGTAAAGTAAATAATCCAAACAAATTAAAATGTACAAATGCTGATGTCCCGAACTTTGAAGATATCAACTGAGTAGCCTCAGACTATAAATTGGACAACTTCAGATACAACGAAAATAAAAAATCTTGTCAAACAGAAAATGCATTTATTATTAACATAGAAAAAAAATATTGAGAAGGAAAACAGTTCTTTTTGGATATCAAAGACTTCTCCCGTTGGTAAATCGATATCTCTATGAACAGAATCAGCTCGCCGCGTGGATGCTCTTTCACATCGCGATGTCCATGAGGGCATTCCGATGTATTGTTGCCACAGAGATTTGACTTTCGTTTTTGACTAGTAACCGATCGTATAAATACGCGAACATTTCTTAGTGCAAAATAACAATCCGTATCGCTTGTTATAAATTCATTTCTTTCTTCAATGAGTACTAAAAAGAATGTTTAGAACACAAATAAATAAGATGTAAATGTCTTTTGACGTTAGAAATGTGTATATATCTTTTCTATATTTATAAATTTAGTTCAGTTGGAGGACTGGAAAGCATTTATTTATAAGGGGAAATTTTAAAGATTTATAGATAAGAAGATGATGCATGAGTTCGAATGAGACAACTTTCCATCGAAGTAATAATTTGTTTAAAGTAAACCATTATAGATCAAAGTATTGCCTTAAACACGGAGCCTTGGCTCACAGCGAACACTACGCTATATAGGAACAAAAACATTACTAGTGTTAAACCATTCAAACAGGAAAACCAACGGTCTAATTTGTATAAAAAAAGGAGATTCAAAAGGACAGGTCGAATCAATCTGAACGAGGACATTATGATTCATTTTTGTCACAAGTTAGTTTCATTGTTATCAATAAAGAAAGTCTTCCATGCGTGCGTTGTGAGCATATCGGATATATATCACTTCGGTGCGTTCATTATGCAATTTGCTAAATGTTATATATGTGAACAATCATTTTGATACTTAGCTATTTGATTACGACATTGTTTATTAAACCCTTATTTGATTAGTTTTGCTTCCAAAACCAATTGAGAAATTTGTAAGATGTTACCAAAAACAATTTGAATTTAAGCAATGGTCTTAAAACTGTTTATTTACATACAATACTATTAAGAAGTAAAATCACAAAAATACTGAACTCCGAGGAAAATTCAAAACAGAAAGTCCCTTATCAAATGGTAAACTCAAATGATAAAACATACCAAACGAATGAATGACAACTGTCATATTTCTGACTCGGTACTGGCATTTCTAAATTTTGAAAATGGTGGATTGAACCTGGTTTTATAGCACTTAACCTCTCACGTGTATGACAGTCTCGTCAAATTCTGTCATATTTACAACGATGCGTGAACAAAACAGACATAATAGGTAAAATTGTCAAAATATGGGTACAGCAGTCTAATATTAATACTAATTAGTACTAATATTGATATAACAAAAACACCGCTATGATATTTTAAAAATATCGCATTGATATAAGAACAAATAGCATTTGTTTATTTATGTATACAAGAAAAACACAGCACTTCAAATTTTACACGGACATAAACATTAGCTTCTAACTAACTTCTGAATGTATATTTAGACTCAATTGTTGTTTATATTTGAACAATAAGTTTTAAAGTTAGTATTTTCCTAATTTTTCGTTGCCGAAAACAACATTTTCCGCATGGAATGTCTGCATATTTACAATTGATAATAGACAATATCGCTATGTGATATAAGTAGTTATCAAATGTACCAGGATTATAATTTTATACGCCGTACGCGCGTTTCGTCTACATAAGACTCATCAGTGACGCTCAGATCAAAATAGTTAAAAAGCCAAATAAATACAAAGTTGAAGAGCATTGAGGATATATAAGAAAAGTTTTTATCGATACGCTTCTTCCATAGACTGTAAACGCATTTCCTTGTTTGTTTGTTCGACTGTATCGTCGCTTTTCATTGTCCTATTTATTTGAAGTTTACATTGCATTTCCTAATCAAATAATAATTGAATAGTTATTTGAATAAATTAAAGATTCTAACAAATCCTTGTAATTTAAAACTTTGTAATATAAATGTTTGAAACCAATTTCACATGAGTTGTTCAAGTTCGTTGGAAACCATAGTTTATGAATAAAAAAAAGCCTAAAGACAATACTTTACATTGAAACAGAAGAGAAAAGCCCTTAAATCAAGGATTCTAACCATTAAGTTGGTTAAAGCAATCACTCGAAATCCTGGACACCAATAATTTGCTTTTAATCACTTGTGTTATTATCGAAAATAGTGTTTAACCGGATATAGAAATGGCTTTGTATGATATGGAATACCCTTTATGCGGGTCTTAAACCGCACTGAGGCTTTCAGTCTCAATCTTTTAATTGGGTTCCTCACAAGAAATGAGGGTCAAGCTAAATGCAATAAAACCTTTTTGTGTGGTAATTTTTTTCATCAACTGTCTTCTGCCAAGCGTCATCGCTGTTCTGAATCTGCGCTGAGGTCATAAGCCAAATCGGTTGCCACACTATAGCTCACTTTACAAGGCCCGAGAACACAATTATTTCGTAGTGCATTTCTTTTTAAAATAAATGGAAATTTAAAAAAAATCCCTCCTACGCTTTATCTACAATATTTTTACATTGTGGTGTACTACTTTTTGGACAAGTCAAATTCCATCAGCTCTAACTAAAAATATTCTTTTTGCATCTTCAAAAATACTAATTTGTAACCTTTTTTTGACCTGGACCAAATCACTACTTTGCTTTACAATTCATGACTCAATTGTTTTTACAGTGTAGTTTCATCCCTTATTGCTTTTTAAGGCATAAGCCATGAAGAAATAAATTTGTAAAGGTTGAAAAATAATGCAAGTAACACACTGTCCACACTAGGGACTATAATCGTATTTATAATTGTATTACTACAAAGAGAGTTCAAACTATGATTAAAGAAACAAAATAGCTAGTGAAGTTCGAAGTATGTTTGCCAGCGATCGTTTTGAGTTTTGAGTACAATCTAGCTATTATGGTACCGTAGTATAAAATAAAGTCGAAACTTTTGAATTATCTGAATAATACTGATACTTCAAAGGAAAGTAAAAATCTAAAATAAATATATTCTTCTTTACTTTTTCAACTACTATTTATATTGTTCTCTTTTTGGTCAAAGACAAACAAACGAGTATTAAAATGTTGCTTATTGAGTAAATCTGATTGAAGCTTAGGAACGTACATACAGTATAACTTACTTGCAATACTGCAAAATAACAGTAAAACTGTTAATGTTGTCAACATTTTCACATTTGTCTGCACGCTACAAATATATAATGGTATGTTTGATAATTTCGGTCAATTTATATTATGAATAGCGAGAGTAATTAACGTTATGCAATCATGTTACATTATGGACGAATCATTTTTACAATACTCTCAAATCTGCAAACTAATAATTCTTTGAATTTCAATATATTTATCGCATTACTCTTGTTTTCTTTTTAAGCTGTGTTGCTTAATCCACAGATTGTGACAGATTGACATTTGTAGACTCTTTCAAAAGGCCACAGCAACTTTTTGTTTAACAGTTACAAAATGAGGACAATCAAACAAGATCTAATGGATAAGAGTCAGTATTAAATACGCTACGTCATTTTGACATCGATAACCATGGAGTCTGTTGCGTTGGGATGCGTCTTTTTCTAGATTCTCGAACTTGTATTTTTAGAATGTGATATACAATGTTCTTGTTGTGGTGTGTCTCCCTCGATTTTGGTTTGTAACTCGGATTATTTTTTCTCAATTAATGTATGACTTTTGAACATCGGTAAACTACTGTTACCTTTATTTATTCTATTCATTATTTACAAATTATAAAACAGGTCGTTCCTCTTGTCAGCAGGTAGTTAATTGATTCGCCTAAATGAACAATAAATATAAGAAGCATACTTTACCTCTAAATTAATATTTAATGAACTATTTAACTTCTTTTAAACATTGGTCTTCATTGCAATCAAATTACTATAACATTAGTTGAATAATATTTTCAACTAATTACGATTATCTTTAATGGAAGACTGACTGGTTTTTGTTTTACATTAAAGAAACCTTAAAGATAATTTAACTTGTTTTAGACATTGGTCTTCATAGCAATCAGCTGTATCTTGCAATTAAAAAAAACTATATGATATCAAATTATTTGTATAGAATTCCGGGAAAGGACTCTTTGTACATGCCACACTTTCGAAAAACTTTTGATGAAAATATGATCTTGAATGGCCACAACTATCGTTGTCGAAATAAAATGACCAACGATCTGCAAACTATCTAAAATTACAAATAGCAAACAGCATTAAGATATAACATAAGAAATACTATAGAGGTTTCTGTTATATATGTTTAGGGGAAAGTTGGTAGTGTTTGTTGTTTGTTGATGTAAATAAATGTTTTCGTTTCTCAATTTTTATATAGATGAGACTGTTGGTTTCCCGTTTGAATGGTTTTACACTTTGTCATTTGTTAAGTCCCTTTATAGCTTACTGTTCAGTGAAAGTAAAATCACAAAAATACTTAACTCCGAGAAAAATTTTAAAAGGAAATTCCCTAATCAAATGGCAAAATCAAAAGCTCAAATACATCAAACGAATGGGGAACAACTGTCATATTCCTGACTAGGTACAGGTATTTTCTTAGGTAGAAAATTGTGGATTAAACATTGTTTCAAAGCTATAATGTTATATTAACAAAAATGTGTGAACAAGACAAACTGACATAATAGGTAAAAATGTAAAAAATAGGGGTGCAGCAGTCAACATTGTGTTATAATCTTAATCACTATAAAGCAAACAAATATGTAACAAAGAAGCAAGAAATGACATTTAGATCAACATAATGACGGTATATATATTTACAGAGCCACGTCATATGTATCAAAGAAACACCAAAAGGCATATAGACATAGCAAATTAGCAAAATTGAAAGACAAAAATACGAGAATTATCATAGAACAATAACACAATGACAGTATGTACAAGTACCGAGCCACGACAAATATATATCAATAAAAACAGAATAAACAGTGTGAGCCAATGCTCCATGTTGACCGTACTTCGACCTATAAGGGTTAAGTATGACTTGGATGGAGAGTAGTCTCGTTGGCACTCATACCACATCTTCTTATATCTATAGACTATATTTTTGACATTTTAAACCCTCTTTCTTCATTTTTTATGTCATTTGATACTCATATGATCTCAGATTGTTCTTTCAAAAATTTAATTGTTTGGACTTACAATTAATTTTTACTGTAAATCTCTTCCTTATTTTGATTAATTCATATATGAATAGTAAAAGGAAATACTAGAGAATACTGCTGTTTCTTGATTTATATCAGTACTTTTGATCGCATGATTGCATACGTTGCATTTTTTTCCCAGTGTTGTAAGCTCTTCATCGCGACACATTAAGCACACATGATTTTTAAACTTGATTTTAACTCATCTCTTCCTGGTTGTGAAATAATGGCTTTTTATACAGATTTGTGCATTAAAAATGCTTGTAAGCTTATTTAAATACAAAAGATATGTAGTACCTGACTCGATGTATTTTGCTTAAAATCCTCTTATTTTACAAAAATGTATCAAACAGATGTATAGAAACAAATGTCATCCTTTAAAAATAGTAATATCCTAAGATAAGATCTTTGAAGTTTCATTTGATAGCGCTTTAAAACTATGCATTGGACATTTTCAGAGTTTTGTAATTTTTAAGAAATAAAATTTTATGTGAATATTGTTTGTGGAAAAGTCAGTTTCATTTTGCAGCACTAGATTCAGACTTATTTTCGTCCTATGTAAGATCCTGAGCTTGCTTTTTCTATCACAATTTCCTTGATATAGGATTGCTGCTAACAAGGAAGCTGTTGAAACAAGTGATCCAGTGCAAGGGGGTAAAAGTGAATTCTACCCTTTGACAATTTTTAAGACAACACCACGAGTTGGTTGGTCAAGTTTGCTCAATAGTGTCACATATGAATACAGATTGTTCCTATTATCGTAATCACTATCCGTCTTCGATTGTGAACTCACCAACTAAGATCTAATGTGTACTTGCATAAACAACACGACGGGACTACTTACTTTCATATAGCACCAGAGGTCACCCCGGTTTTTGGCAGGGTTTGTGTTGCTCGGTCTTAAGTTTCTATGTAGTTCATTGTGGATCTGGTTTAGTTTTTTTTTGCGAAAGCGTTGTCAGTTTACAGTTGGAAAGCCAAATTGTACTGGAACTGATGTTGCATCTCTCTTATGCAGAGATATCCTTCCACAATGTTTGCTTTACAGTCTATGTCATTTGGTTAATGTACATCTAATTTGTGTGGCGTTGTAAACCTGTGCAAACACGTGTCATCCACACTAAAAAAAAGTATCATACATTTTTGTGAGTGTATTTGTTAAATACATGTATCACTGTTCAAACTTTTATCGTAGTAATTTACTGCTGATGACTACATTGTAATAGATAAATATCACTATCGGGTGTATACCTATAAACGTTGAAACTGATAATACATTTCGGATAATAAATATGAGGCGACGATTGTCAACCAGTTTTTCTGTTGATGACAGTGAACCTATTCTAACGGATCCTATAGTTGAAAGTGATGACGATCTCATATTGTGGTCAAAATCGACTAAAGATACTGAAAAAGAAGAACAAATTGATTCTGTGGAATTTCACCCTGATGTTGCATTAACTATTGAACCTACAAGTGTGCAAAGTTTTGTTTCCAAGGAATTATGCAGAAAAAAATCATTTTGGATAATAGTTGCATCAAGTATTGTAATACTCATAATTTTCTCATTGCTTATTCATAAAATATTAACTAGTATTCAAGATACAGATATTGGTTTAAAGGTAATTATAATTAAGAAACAACATCTCCATGACGATTATTTCTTATTGAACATCATCGAAACTGGACTATAGTTTACGTAAGTGGTCCACATGGGTGTGTCAGCGAATGTCGTTTCCTTGTTAAAGACTGAAGAGATTGTTAATCAAAATAATGAAATTGTATATTTTAACGATTTATTTATGTTTTAACAACCTTCGAATATTATATATGTATATCATTACGAAAATGGTTTGGAACATTATGATATAGTGAAACAATAATTGAAGAAAAAATAGAAACTAAGGTGCCTACTACTTTGAGCAAATACGTCAGTAGGATTCTGCCTTAAGTACAATTTGACGTTCAAATTATTGAAATTTTATATCCAACTACTGTTTGATGGTACTGTACATAAAATATCAACCAAATAAAACCTATTTCATTTATAACATATTTTGTGTAATCAAACATTTGTTCTTCATATTCTAGTAAACTATGACTTGCATTCATTTATTATTTCAGCAAAACGAAACTAAACCCCATTTATCCTTGACGCTATGAGGTAAGAAAGTGGGTTTTTTTCTTTAAAGAGATCGAGTATGTCTTATAATATTAAACCTTCTACTATATATTACACAATAAACATTTTAACCAAACAACAAAATAACGTATGTTAATTCATTTAAAGTGGTTTAATCTGTTGATATAAGTTCCTAATGAAATGAAATGAAATGAAAAGAAAGTGCTTGAAATTACGTTGTCAATATTCACAAATCTATTATAATTTACCGCCAATTCATATGTCTTTTAAAGCTTTGATTAATAATGAACATAATAGGTACAAATGTCGAAAATAGGAGTACAGCAGTCAACACTGTGTTGTAATCTTAATCACTATAAAAACAAGAAAATATGTCAACAAAGATAAACGAAAGGGCAAGTAGACATATTTTTTATAGAATGCGTCTGTTCAGATGTTTAGTTTTGATGAACGATATATGTATTTGGCTAATTACTCGATATAACTAGAGAAAATCACTTTTATAAGAAAATCCTCCAAACGAAATGTTTATACATTTTTGTTGAAAGAAAGATAACTCAAATCTTTCTAAAGTTTAATCCCAAAAATTAGTTGAATAAAAAGTGGTGGGACAAAATTCCTAAAGGCACTTATTTACAACTTTTTCTACGTTAAAAAATATATGGTTTTTTTTTATATATATAGTATAAACTGTATATAAAAGGGTGAATTATGTACAGTAATGTTATGGGCGACAAAGGAAATTTGTATATAAAATTATATGTATGTATTCACGTCGTAGCAAAATATATTTCAATCTGGTTTTTTTCTTGAGCGTTTTATTCTATTTTCGTTGAGACAACAGTAGTGTATCGATAGAATCTCCTTCAAAGCAAGAAGGCAAATCAAGGTAACGAGCACTAATTTGGGAGTCTTCTGAAGTTTAATAGGAACGATTCTTGGTTCATGCACAGGGTAAGGGTATTCTTTATTTCATGCTTAATTCACCCACCATGTAAATCCCCACGTAGTCAACATATCAAATTCGGGAATAGGACACAATCGGTAAAATTAAAACTAACTTTACTGGTATCTAATGAATTTAGACTGCACAAACATGCTAGTTTCTGTTTCTGTCCGTTTTCCTCATTACACTATTGGAGCAGTGTTTGTAAGGGTACACCCTTGAGCAGACCTCTTGTTTCGATTATATCCAAATGGCTATTCGAAGGACTATGATTATTTTGCCAGGAAACTTTCGTAAGATCGGGCCAACTGACAACCTAAGTGGATGCCGCTCCAGTCATGCTCCAATTATTCCCAATAATAATCAACCAAATGTTTCATGCAAAAAGAGGGACAATCAAACTCGTAGATTAAAAAAATAAACTTACTACTCCGTGGCTAAAAATAAAAAGACAAACAGACAAATAATAGTACAGAAGACACAACATAGAAAACTAAAGACTTAGTAACACGAACCCCATCAAAAGCTGGGGGTGATCTCAGGTGCTCCGGAAGGGTAAGCAGATCCTGCTCCACAAAAGGAAGGGCTTGCTTTTTCATGTTTGTTGCATGAAAACAGAATCACATGATTGATAAATGTTAAAGACAATTGATTGTCATAATTCAAATATTCAGTTATGTTTATTTATTGCATTTCTTCGCTGGTGGTAGTTGGGGAATTGGCGTGTGACTTCATTTAGAAAATTTTTTTAGTTCATTTTATATTTGATTAAATACGAGTATACATAAAACGCTATTATCGTTTCAGTGATCCAGCACATGTTAAAGAAAGAAACAGAAGAGTAAATAGATATATTTGTATTCATCTTTATGAGAAATCAAATGTTCAAAGTACAATAGTAAATGTATCTTTAATCCCTTGAACTTTAAGGCGACTAATGGGCGATATTGCGGACATAATTTTTGCAGCAGCTTCTAGGGAACAGCAAATAGGGAAATGAAATACACTGTTAAAACAAAGGTATCATAGATATCAGGTTTTATCACTTGCATTTTAATGTATTAAAAAAAGGAACCAAATAAATGTATGCTTGTCGTTCCTTCTTATTTCTTTTATCTGACTAATGTGAATAATATTTTTTCTTGGATTGTTGAAAATTGTGAAAATTTCAAACTGCACTTGTTAAATCGAATTATCTATCAATTACATGAGAAGTTTTTCTTATAACTAAGTTTGTTTCCATTTTTATCAGAGTAAAAATTGATTAAGTCAGAAAAATTTCTGAATTATTCCGAAATTTGTTATGCAAGAAACTTGTATGATATAAAACCTGCGAAATGTCTAATATCAGTTGACTAGTTTTGTTGTCTTCCAAAATAAAATACACATTGATTTCTTTCTGTCTGTTATAATAGCACAAGAGCATACTCATAAAATCAAAACTGTTTTCAATTATTTTAAAGATTGACTTGAGCAAATTTATTTCTGGTAATCGTAAGTACATAATTCTCCTTCACCCCTATAACCTCAATATATGTGGTTAAAAACTCGGTTAATGTATCTACCCTTCTGTACCTCATAATAACATATTTGTCACCTGAGTAATGTGTATTACCTGTAGTAATTGAAACCCCTCCAAGCATATATATGAATATTTTGTAAACACCTGAATGAATATCATACCGAATCGTAAAATATTTTAAGCGGACATTCTGAAATACATTGATATTTTTTACTGTGATATATACTGTTATTGCATATAAACAAAAGACGAGTGTGATAATTACGATGGAATCTAAACATAATACACTGCAGCGAGGGATCAATAATATTAGAAAGACAGCCAAAGAACAGGCAGAGTGTTTTTCTAAGATGTCGTCCCGTAAGAAGAAGACATTGGTAGCTGTGGTAGCAATTGTTGGATCGTGTATTATAATACCATCCTTAATTGACAGCTTTAGATGATAATATATAACTGTAAGTATAAGAAATCAGATAATTAACATAATATATCATAATGACGAATTGACGTGCAGTATTGCATCATTTTGCACTGAATATCATTATATCGAAGATGTGGGGTAAAAGTCAATGAGAAGTCAAACTAATTGCACAAAAATGTTTGAATTCCTTGTCACATAATTTTTCGACAAGACGAAAGTGTCAATCCAAGATTTCGAGCTTTTAATTTCTAATAAAAGATCTACTATAAAAAGAATGTTCGATAAAAGATTCATTCAGAAGAGGTCGTCTTTAACTATGATACGGTTCACAGAAACTGGTACTTATCTCTGAATAATGTAATCTGCTATTACAGAAATCAAGCCTTCTTTAACTGTAAAGTGTACAATATGAGCTTTTAATGAATAATGATTTTAAACCATTACACGCTCTATAAATTTATGGAATCTAAAATGATAAATGTTTTACATTTATACGCTTAAATAGTTTTTATTTTCATGATTTGTCATCTATCGAATTGTAACTGTTGCACTTTGAATTTCCAAAGGATAATCATATTTCATCTTTCTGTATGACAGTTTTACAGTAACAAACACAGCAGTTGATCTATGAACCTCTGATGTCCAGTGCTGAAAAATGATACAAGATTAGTATATCACTCATACAGTAGAGACAGGTTTTTCACATCAGCTCATGAATCAATCAGGAGAGAAAGTATATCGCAAAACAAATAAAGCGACAAGTTTGAGCCACAACTTGTAGTGTAGATATGTAGTGAGGAGTGACACATCAATAAACGAAAATAAGACACTTTGGCCATACATCTTACATGTATAATTACAAAAGAGGGCCATCAGTTAGTACATACTTTTTAAGTGACACAAACTGGAACAGAGAGAGAGAGAGAGAAAGATAGATAGAGAGAGGGATGTATTCGAACAGATAGAATGGAAAAATAATCCTATGAATCAAGAAAGACATATTTAGCAGGGAAAATATATAAACAAGACAGAGGCGTGTTCGGCTGGAAGTATTCATTTCAAATCACATGTACATTTAAAAAATATATTCAAAGACATGTAAAAATTGTCAACGCCATTTGTGTGGAGATAAACATAGTTTCCTTTGAACATATTATTAGTCAGCAAAAAAGGATAAACATTAATGAAATTGTACAAACAACATATGGCTAAAATGTCATTCACCATGAATAAAAATATATCTTATATATGAGTTTCATAAATATTTTTTTGTTTCACACACTGAATTTTCAGTGCACTTCAATTTTAGATGTTTGAAAAAAACCAAAGCAATTGCAGAATCACTCTCTTTTTTTTCTTCGAATGACGCGAACTTTTCACAAATAAAAACAATGTTAAAGTTAATTAAGAAGCAAAACTCATACTCATAGGAAGTTTGTTATACATATGCCACACGTATAATTACAAAATGTGAATCAAAAATTCAAAACGGAAAAAACCCTTAACAAAAGGCAAAATTAAAAGCTCAAACACATAAAACCAACGGAAAACAAATGTCATATTCCTGACTTGGTACATACATTTTCTTAAGTAGAAAATGGTGTATTTAACCTGGTTTAATAGCTAGCTAAACCTCTCACCTGTATGACAGTCGCATAAAATCAAGAACAAAAACCAGGAAAGTGTTTGATTATGTCAATTTTTGTAGACTTCTTCTTTTACAGTTTGCCTTGGAGATCGGTATTTTTGATATACTTTTTCCATAAAAAGGACTTGGTACAGGTATGTCCTTGTTTAGAAAACAGTGGAGTAAGTCTAGTTTTGCAACTAGCTAAACCTCTTATTTGTATGAGTCGCATAAACGTTCATTGTATTTAACAAACAAAAATATATGATAAGTAAAAATGTAAAAAATGGGGGGGGGGGGGGGGGGGGCACAGTAGTCAACAATGTCTTATCATATCAATCACTATAAAAACAAATAAATATATCAGCCAAGAAAAACAAAATGGCATATAGACGAAGCACGTTAACAAAACTGAAAGACAAGAATACACAAATTGACCATAGCACAATTACACAATGACCGGATGTATACAGACCGAGCCACACAAAAGGAATACTACCAAATAAAGGCAACAATAGTATACTGTTGTTCAAACACATCAACTATAAGAGGAAAACAACGAAATAATAGAACACAGAAGTGCAACAAAAAACAAACAACAAGGCAACAGGGCAACAAACAATGCAACATACATTAAACGAACTATTAGATAACAACTGCCATATTCCTGACTTTGAACAGGAAAAATGGAAACAGTAAAGGTAATAATTTTTAAAAAGTCAAATAAATTAACACTAAAATTGTCAGTACCTAGAATATATACTTCAAGACCATCATGTGAAGTTGATACAGAATATCAATCAACAAGATCTTAGTATCGTCCAAAGAACGAGACGTTCTTTAATATTATTGTGGTTCGTCAACTTTTTGCCTTGAGTATCGAATGAGTTGGGAAATGTGTATCCCATAATTTATAGTTCTGTAGGGTATATTGATGGAACTCAATAGGAAAAGTTTGTACTGATAATGGAAAGAGTTCATATGCATGTTGTATTTGAATGTGAAATTAAATTATCTGACTTCTTTGATCGTGTGTTTGGCAGATGTCTGAAGAAAATCCGACTCATATACAAATAAGAAGAAGTCGACAAGGAGAAACCACTCAAATGATTTGGCAACAGCTCAGAAGGTTCAGTAGGGCGGTTAGGCTTGCAATAAAACCAGGTTCAACCCACCGTGTTTTCTAAAAATGTTCTCAACTAAGTCAGAAATATGGCAGTTGTTATCAAACAGTTCGTTTCTATGTATGTTGGCGTTTGTTTTTGTTGCACTTCAGTGTTCCAGTTTTCCTAAGTTTTCGCATACTAGTAGAATTGATGTGTTTCCCTCGGTTTTATTTTGTAACTCGGATTTGTTTTCTCTCAATCGATTGATGCCGGTATACTGTCCTTTATTCAGTACAAACCTACGATGTTAAATCATCGGTTTTAAAACTACTGCCACCTTAATTCATCAGGTTCTAAGACTCGGGAATTACTTGAGGCAGTGACGAGGAACCTTGTATAGGGAAAAAGTATAACAAAAATACCGAACTCCAAGGCAAACTTTAAAACAGAAAATGTCCACAAAAATTGACATAAGCAAACACTTTCCTGGTTTTTGTTTTTGATTTTATGTGACTGTCATATAAGTGAGAGGTTTAGCTAGCTATAAAATTTCACCACTTTTAATTAAGAAAATCTCTGTACCAAGTCAGTTGTTGTCCATTAGTTTGACGTGTTTATGCTTTAGATTTTGCATTTCGATTCGGGACTTTCTGTTTTGATTTTTCCTCGAAGTTCAGTATTTTTGTGATTTTACCTTTTTCAATCGAAGGAACAAGTGCAAAACAGCTTTCCCCTGAGATGTCAGCACATATATTTCTACTGAAGAAGAATAGCTGCTTCTTTGGTAAGGTTATTATCTTGTCCTCTCAATAGTCCAATGCATGTTAATATTACATAATGAAAAAAATTTCTCATTGCTTAAACAAATCCGTTTTGGAAATGATAGTCAAAGTTAGTCATTGTTAACCTGTTAACAAGTAAGACAAGAACTTTTTATTGATTTATTTAATATATACAGTTTATTTTTTAACATTCCAGAATCTATATAAAAAAATCATGAAACAATTTTGTAGTTTGTACTGAGAAAATTGTGTTCCATTTTGTGAATTTTCTATAAGGATCGTGGAAAATCAGGAGTTTGGATGTGTGTACAGATCATTTGAAGATAATAAATGCAAATAAGCAATACTCTTAAATGAGATTTTTTTTAAAATTAGGAGCCACTTCGAGGAAATGACAAATTCTGAAATCTAGAATGGTCTAAGTACTTTTTTATTACAAAAAGATGATGTAGAGATACATATCAAACAATAATTGTTATAAAATATAACACAGAATTTTACCTACAAATACATCTTTTAATATATAGAATTAGGCAAGATCTATGTACCTTCTGCAATGAGGAAGATCAAGCAAAAGAACAGTAGTTTTATAATTGTAGTGTAGCTTACAACTTTTGGTTGTAATTTTTACAGAAATTCAAAGTATATGATAATCACTTCAGCATCAGTAGGAAAGAGGTTTCATTAGATTTTAATTTTTCAAACAAAAACAAAAGAGCAAAGTCTTGTGAAATATTTTCGATATTTATTACCATTTATAATTTAAATTTATACAGAAGCGTGAAGTAGGCATTTGTTTCTTAAATTGTATATATACTATGTGTGGGTTCTTGTCTCTTTGACACAGTCCCCTTTTCCATTTTCAATTATTTGCATACTAGTCTAATGGTAAAATGGCCGTGTGTTAGTAGTGAGTGAAAGTTTCAGTATGAACTAGTAGCCTTTTTTCAGTAACTGTGTTCTTGTATAATATATTTATATGATTTTTCTTTTTAAAATTTGATAGTCTGTGTTTATCCCCAAACAATAGTCAGATGGTGATGGAAGTGGTATTGTTAAATTATGACTACTGAAAACAAATAAATGATAAATATAAAAATAGGTTGAATGCAGTTTTTCACAAGCTCCATTCTATATAGAATGTCTTTGACCAAACTTCACACTGTTATTTGGAATTGGTGAAAGAAAGCTTTCTGGTTGCAATAAAGAGGACAATTTAAAAGATTGCCTTTCCAACATGGGAGATTTACCTATCTATAAAACTATGTTTAATTCATCTGTTTCTGCATAAGAAAATGCCTGTTCCAAGTCAGGAATATGACAGTTGTTTTTTTCATTAGTTTGATGTGGTGGGGTTTTTTTTGCAAGTTTATAAAGGACTTTCCGTTTTGAAGTTATCTTGGAGTTCTGTATTTTTGTTATTTTAATTTTTCTTGGATTCTGATTGTTCCCTCATAGATAATATAGGAAGATGTGGTATGAGTGTCGAGAGACAACTCTCTCTCCAAGTGACAATTTTTAAAAGTAAACCATGCATGTTTATTTGAATGGCACTTTTTAGAAACTGATTAGTTGGTCTATGTTTGTTGATGTTTGTCCCTGAGATATCGGCACAGATATTTCTACTGAAGAAGAAACACTGCTTCATTGTCTCAGGTGTTCATCTAATCCTCTCAATAGGCTATAGCATGCAATTAATACATCTATAGACGCAGAATGAGGGATAGTTGATTTTTGATAAAGATAATGAAGAAAAAATAAAGTTTAATAATTTTAAAAGTTAGTCTATCACATGCGGTGAAGAGTAAATTATAAATTTCATAATTTGATGTAATATGATTTGTTTTAAAAAAATGGTAGAGTAATTTAACTTCAAATGAAATATAATAGTTTAAAATTGATTTATATTGCTTTTAGAAATAAAATATGGATAGGATTTAATTTATTGTATTTCCGCATTTAAAGGGGAGATAATTTATTTTTACCTCACTACCAGACACACAATTATCTTTATCTTATATGATCTTTAAAATATGTATAATAATAACTTATTTAGAACATTTGTGTTGTATTTTTCTTGTGTTACGTAATGTTTTGCATTTGAGTGTCACTTTTTTGCCATACAAGTTATTTATAGAACTGTTCAAGACGGATAGAAGTCATACAGATAGAATAAACAAAATATATTGTGATGTGCATCTGCTGAAATTTCAGCTAATAAAAGTTAATTTAGATCAAATAATGATAGAAGGTTATTAATACAAATAATAACAACAATTGGGTAAATAAAATATCAAAAAGTATAGGGGTTGAGGTATCAATGAGGGTCTGGATGGGTGGGGGGGGGGTCTCCATTTGAGTATTGTTTGGTTTTGGCCATTTTCTCTATTCAGTAAAAGAAATGTTTCATAGATCTTTATAATCTTTAAAATTCTTGTGTTCGCCTGCTTTCTGTTCATCCAAGGGTGGAGAAGAGGAAGTGGATTGTAACCCTTGGTTAGCGAAGATGGCTTTATGTTGTACAATAATGATATAATTATTCTTTTTGTTTGCTTCAACCTCAGTTAACTAGGTTTTCATTAGTGTGTATAATATTCTGCGAATTGTTCCTTATAAAATAGACCTAACAATTCGATGGCACACTTGGGGCAGATTGTTCATTCAGAATGTTATAGTAAATTATAGATATTTACGAGCAGAGCGAGGTGAAATTTTTTTAGAACGCTTAATAACTATATTAAGAATTGGATATATTTTGTTGATTAAAGGAAGGTTGGAGAGCACACCTTGAAGTTCATCGTTAAGGTATGGCAACTCTATCCCACCCTTTTGGACACACTGTTGCATTCTTAGGACACCGTTTATCCATTTTGAGAAGAAGAAATAAAAGGCAACTTCTTCATAAAAATGTGGATATCTGGAATAATCAGCAACTACTAGTAGATCAATTGCATTACTGTATATAAGTTCATGTTTGATTTGTAATATGAGGTACTAGTATCGAGCAGCTAAAAATCATACATAGGTCAGTTTTATTACAGAGACAGTACTAAACGAAAAGTCTAGTAGTCTCAATAACTACTTTATGCATGGGTACTTCCCAACATGGCCATGTGCCTTTTCATAGGTAGTGTTTTCGTAAGGTGTTGTCTTAAGTTAAATCTACATGTCTTTTGCCTTTAAGAGAATTTGGTGAGGATCGCAGATCATTGATAGTATTTTAAGTGTAATCTCAACTTATCTAAACTAGAGGCGAATTAGATAAGTTTTGCAGATTTACATGTTTTCGTAAATATTCCAAACTACCCCTAAAACTAAATAAAACTTTGTTTAATAGTTTAAATTTATAATAATACAATTTGACAGAGTTGAAAATATTACAACTGCATTAAAACAATGAGTTTACGAAATTCTTTCATGAAATGTTCAACAAGTCTCAAAATCATATTTTGTCCATTTTTACACTGTGAGGCATGAATCAACACTGACAAAGATGATCATATTTGTTTATGAGATTTTCTCCTAAAGGAATAAAATAAAGCTCATCAGCTGCATTCTTACGTATCACTCACGGTGATTTGAGGAAGAATGAGCATTGATTGCAACATGTAAAACATTTCATACAATTTCTTCTTTATTCTTCAACTTCGAATCAATACCATGACAATGAAATAATTGAAGACCAGATGTGATTTTATTTATGTAAATTATATAAATTAACATATGTCGCTGTCTCTATTTATAGGTTATATTCATGTCCAATGATTGGTATGATTAAAATTTTAAATAAGAAAGGATGTGCATTGAATTGAATAGGACTCGTACACTAGTGTTATTAGATATAGGAAACGTTAAAGTACCGGTGTATTTATATCCAAAACTTTGAAAAAGTTTGATCCAATTCTAGATACAAGATCCCTTTTACTTTTCTGGCCTCTTTAAATGCTAGAAAAATTTAACGGTGTCAAAAATTGGAATTATTTATTGACCGTGTTGTGAAGTGACTGTTTACATTGACCAGGAAATAGACATTAGGTAAAATGTCTGGAAACGAATGTTTAGCCACCCAAGAGGCGTGCTTATATGAACCTGAAGCAGATGACCGGACGTTAATGATTCCAAGTGAGAATGACCAAGTATTACAAGAACAAAGCCACACAAATTTGGAGCGTGACGACCACGAAACAATATTAAAATATGTATTCAAGGATAAAAGCAAATTGAAAATTCTAAAATGCGGCGCACAAAAGACAAGACTACTATTACTTGTAACTTTAATTTGTGTTTTTTGTGTATTGCTGATATTATCTGTGATGGCTTTGATTAAAGTGAAGTCCTCTTTGTCGAGCTAAAGGATTATATAAAACTAGTACGGTAGGTATGATTGGCAGGTGCTGATCCAGCAATTTTCAAAAGGGGGTTCCGAACCAAGGATAAAAGGGGGGAGTATTCCAACTGTGTATGTCCCAATTCAAGTGCATTGATCGTCCAAACAAAAGGGGGGCGAAAGTCATGAAAGCCATTGAAACAGTTCATTCTTTACCTCTTAAATAATTTCAATGGCTTTCGTGCCATTCGAAACCAGTGTAGTGGCGGATTTATGGGGTGTAAGGGTTGGAACCCCTTTTGTTTGGACGATCAATGCATTTGAATGATTTTTTTCTCTGATATGATTAAAATTCACTGCAATGATATTCTCCTGTGAATGTTTAAAACTACTGAATTATTTAGTAACTGAACGATCTTCATTCACATTCTTGACTACCTATGATGTAAAAAATCTATTTCAAAGCGACAGGTTCAATATTGAAACATCTAAATAACACTATTGATAGACCTACTTAGGAGTTTACATCTAAGATTGAATACATGTCTTTCAAACATAGGTATGATATCTACCATATATACTTTATTCTGATAAACCGCTGTAGATACAAAGATACACAGTAGAGCATAGGCATTTTACAATAGTACAAAGGTATATGTTGCGGAAATATATAAAAGTACAAGGTTCGTATGTTGAGGAAATAAACAATACAACAGAGATACATATAAATATGTTTACATGTTTATAAAAATGTGCAGTGCATATTAAATAGAAGGCCTTAAAACAGGAGGGACGAGGGAGAATCCACTTATTTGTTTATAACTCTGATAAACTTACACAAACGTCTAAGCTTAAATTGTTTAGATGTATACATAAGTTCCATGAACATTTTTGGGGATATTTTTTTTATATAAGTGTTTTTTTCTTTCTGTTGAAAAAAAGTTGCATTTGAGGAGGTAATGTCTTTTAAAAACAAATTGTATATTATCGACCCAGATATCTTTCCAGTCGTTAAAAATAAATAAAGAAAGGACACGTTTTAGTTTGTTTTTTTAACCGACTGGAAAGAGTACACAACCTTTTAGTATACATGGATTTTTGTACAATCTGGGATAATATTCAAGGCATTTGGACCTTCTAATATGCAAACAACTAGATAATTAGGCTATTTGAGAGAAATTGCATACGTCTCTCCAAGCTTAACTTTCAGCAACAATTTTTGTAGGGGTCTCATCTAACAATCAAATGCATTTATAAAATTAAAAACATGAGAATGAAATATTTGGCATTTAAATGGTAAATCTTTGATAGTTGTTGATACAAAAATGGGGCTAAAGATACCAGAGGGACTTTCAAACTCATAGATCGAGAAAAAAACTGACAAAGCTATGGCAAATTATAAACAAAAAGACAAACAGTCAAATAATAGCACACAGGAAAAAACATAGAAATCTAAAGACTAAGCAACCCGAACCCCACCAAAAACCGGGGGTGATCCGTAACGTGATCCGGAAAGGTGAGCAGAGCCTGCTCCACATGTGGAACCAGTCGTGTTATACAAACAAATTTTCAATTTACTCGGAATGATTTACAGCTTGTTACAAAACACAAATATTCTGTAAATTATTCCGAGTTAAAAAGTTTTTTGTATCAGATAAAATTGAGAATGAAAATGGGGAATATGTCAAAGCGACAACAATCCGACCATAGAGCAGATAACAGCCGAAGGCCACCAATGGGTCTTCAATATAGCGATAAACTCCCGCACCGGAGGCGTCCTTCAGCTGGCCCCTAAACAAATATGTATACTAGTTCAGTGATAATGGACGTCATACTAAACTCCGAATTATACACAAGAAACTAAAATTAGAAATCATACAAGACTAACAAAGGCCAGAGGCTCCTGACTTGGGACATGCGCAAAATTGAGGCGGGGTTAAACATGTTTTTTTTAGATCTCAACCCTTCCCCTTTACCTCTAGCTGTATAGGAAGAAAAAAAAAACGCACAACAATACGCACAGTAAAACTTAGTTTAAGAGAAGTCCGAGTCCGATGTCAGAATATTAAACAAAATGACAATAATACATAAATAACAACAGACTGCTAACAGTTACTGACATGTCAGCTCCAGACATCAATTAAACTGATTGAAAGATTATGTCTAGACCATATGAATATCAGGCACAATCCCTCCTGTTAGGGTTTAGTATTATACCATCATGAAATATATGAGAAAAACACAACCTGTGTCATGCCAACAACTGGTTTTCAAAGATTTACCATTCATGACAAATATTTCATTCTCATGTTTTTAACATTGAGTTGCTGTCTCATTGACTAAATTACATCACGCATCGCATTTTATTCATACCATACAATACCTTGTTGAAAAATACAACTGTTACAGTTGTTTAAAAACAAAAATTAAATGAGTACGCAATTCCATTTTCATCCTTACATATGATTTGCCCAGTACGTTCAGGAACATATATATATTGACGTTGCTGTTCCCAGGTTCGTCATAGTCTTATTTTAACTCTCAATTTGAATAAAAGTTAAATACAAATACATTATTTATGAAGAAGCTACACAATACAAACATGACAAAATCGATAGAGATAAATATAAACCGTTGACGGGTATCGAAATACCCGTAAAGGTCTATAAAGTGTGCATAGTACTATCATGTTCACTTTGAATAGAATAAATAACCATGAGAAACACTTTGTTTGATTTTAAAACCTTGATTGTGTATTTTAAAAGTGAATTTAAACCAGATTTATGCAATAAAAATCTATCATGATTAATTGTGTATATAAAAGTGTATTTGAAAAGATTGTGCAAACATTGAAGTGAATATACGTGTTCAATATAGAAGTGTATCACAAGAAGATACTGGTGTATCACAAGAAGATACAGATGACGAACTTCTAGGTGATCATGAAGTTACGAACGAAAGTGCAGTAACAATATTAGCCGATGATGAAACAGGAACTATTTCAGGGAGTAATGTCCGTTTGACTGAAACTAGTTCGTCATTTATTAATCACAAGAGAATCAAGGAATGTATTTGTAAACCAAAGAACAGGAAGTACATTGCGATAGGAATTCTAATTACTTTCGTTATTATTGTTCTCATTTTATTGGTAGTTAAATTAGCTAATATGAATCTTAAGCATACTGTACATGATCCGGATAAACTTTCAAAGGTTTGTTTTTAAATATTTCGTTATAGTCTAAGTAAAGGTATAAACTTGCAATGACAGCCAGTTGTCAACATAAAGGACATAACAGAGCTATATCTAAAAGCACAAGTAAAGTTACACAAAACGGTCAGTCATGCCAGCAGTATACGTGTATTAGGCCTGAGATGTAAAGTTTACATTAAAGAGACAACAATCCAACAAGACAACGACTAACAAGTGTACCTTTCATATAAGTCTGTATGAAATATACTTCACTTGATTGTATTGTAAATAAGACTATGTGTGAAAGTCTTTGAATGATGCATGCATGTGAAACAGTACATGATTGTAATTCTTGGATCTTTTTGTGTCAATTCAAATTATCTAAGATGGCTAGTGGTTTTTCAGTGATTGTTTTATTGATACCCAAACTTCTAACAAATTTAATATCAGGATATTTATGATTTTTTTTAATTCAGAGGTTTTCTTTTTATTTATATCTATTTTTACATTTTTACACTTACAAGCATATGTATGTACAAACACTATACCTGTATGCCACATTCACTTTTTCCTGAAAACAAAAATCCTTAATACCTTAATATAACTATCAGAGACAAGTGCCTGTACTGTATGCCATCAAAAGTATTCAGTGTGTACTCATGCCCTTGCTACAGAGAATCTTTTAATATTATTCAAGTGCTGAGCAGCTCATACTGTAGAACTTTGCTGTTCTAGGGAGATTAAGAACTACAAAGTGCATTGACTACCTTTTCTTATTACTGCAGTATAATGTCATTATTTTCTTTTTCAGACTAATGTTTCTAGCAATGGATGAAGAAGTTTCAATTGAATATTTTGAAACTTAGCAGTAACTTACAGAAACTGAAGACAGCAGTCCTGATTTGAAGGAAAATATTTGATGTGTATGGATAGAAATATCTTTAAAAACATACACATATACTTTGCCTTGTGCCAGAGATAAAAGACTGCAGATTGAAGAAATCCAGAGTTGAATTAAAAAACATTGTAAATAAAATATTTGATCTTCGCAAAGTTTTATCCAATATATACATTCACAATTTAAAACTACAGCACAAAATAGGACTATCAAGTTATTTTTTAGTGTATAGACAACCAAAAACAACTCCAACTGGATTTTTTTCAAATTGACTCAAATTTCAGAGCCACAATGAAATCAAATATAAAACTAAGATCAGATTACTCATTGATATTTTATGTTTAGATACTTTCCTTACAATTGTTTAAAATTTTCTCAAATATTTGATCATAAATCATTTTTATAACATTGGCCTTAATAAACTATAAGTTAGATGATCAGTGACCCTTGTTGCCTTTCCAATCAACTGTTATATTCTGGAATTACAATTACATACAATTTTTATCATTTTAACCAATTCACTTTCTGGTGGAAAATGATAAAGATGGCCTTTTACATTTTTTATTTGGCAAAGATTGTTGATATTTGTTTGTTCAACATTGGTTTTCATATATTTTTTTACCTTTAGTCCACATTCAGTTCAAAGATGAAGCCATACTTCTGTACAGTCTTAAAAGTATATAGAGTGTTGGCTGCTTAACATCCAGATTGTGAAGTCTTAGATGTACTGTGAATTCATTATTACTCTTGGAATACCAATTTCATATTTTTATTTGGTAAATGTAAAACATGAATTATAATAATCAACTAAGTACATATTTCCTATTTCAAAAATTTTCTTGTATGTAAACTTGGCATAACCACAAAATTTAATATCCATGGCAACACATAATCCAAGGAAATTGTTATATATTCACTATCCACAGTAATATCCTGTTTTAGATGTGGATTGAAGAAGAAAAAATAAGGTCATAGAAATAGAAACATGACACACAAAAAGCAAAGGACTCTTGTGGTTGACATAGAATCTTCGACAATAGACAACATGCTTTGTTTAAACAACATAAAAACTAAAACACAGGTTTAATTCTTCATTTATTTGGAATGTCAAGTTTTCCTGATATTTTTCAGTAAAGATAACAAAAGATTGAGACAAATTACACACTGTTGGTACCAAAATATAAAAACAAACAAAAAATATAAATATAATAAGTTCACTAGCCTCCCAGGTCCATTAATATTAAGGCTGGTTTTGTGAAAATCAAAAGGTTGAATTTATTATAACATCCACTAATATATATACAAATCAATGGACTGGCTGCACTTATTTCACCATCTGAACATACCATTAAGGTCTATTTATGAAAATACTTTTTAAGTAAATTGGTCATTTTGATATATACCATTTGTAAATGCATTAGATTATACATGCTATAATCTTTATCCAGTATAAATAAAAAAATAAGTAAGATCCAAACATTTACAGATGTTATAATTGTTCTGTCTCCATCAATATTAGTTCATGATTAATTTCCTATGTAAGGACGCTATAGCTCGGAAAGAATTATAAATTGGAAGGACATCATCACTATATCTGAAGATGAAAAAAAGTAACAGGGAGGTTATTTTCTTGTGATCAAATGTTCTGAATTAATGATGCTTTGTGTGAGTACAAGAGCATGCCATTAGCAGAGATGTATAGTCAGTTCCACTTGATATCATTGTAATATCTAGATCAAGAAATATTGGAAGGCGGGTATGCATTTATTTTGTCTATATATTATACATTTACCATATAGATTGCATTATGAAAAGTCAGTTAAAGCAAAAATATGTACTAAGTTCTCAAAATGGTACCAAAAGTGTGCAACTTCAGAGTAGAAAAATAACTTTTGAAAATTACAAACAGCTATATATGTAATAGTAAACAAAAAACAAAAACATAAGTGTAGTTAGAGCACTACTTCATTACAATTTAAAGATTCCTTACCATGTATCTAAATATAAGATGGTTAAAAGTAGATACTGTTGGCAGAACATTCTTTTACATCAATAATCTCAAATACCTTAAAAACCTTTAAAAAAATACATTTTGGAAGGATGTCGACATTCAATTCTGCTTTTTTATTTTTTACATTATCTTATATTCCACTTATTCTCTAATATAGACAATTTTCTATCCTGATTTGATACTGTTTAGAGATATATTTTGGCTATCTTTTCATAATTCTTTTTAATCTAAAACTGTTACATAATGATACTACATGACAGATTATAATTTTAATCCTTTCAATTTGTTTTAAGAAATTTCTGATTTCATATATAAATTGTGTGGAGATGAAATCACTGGCAATAAATAAATATAAATAACACATAAAAAATAAATCCTTAACTATATTTCAACAAGAGTATACATACACATCTATAAAAATAATATCCAAAACCACTTTACTTTTAAAGTATAATAAATAATAACTAATTTACTACAAACTTAATTAATCACAGAACTCATATTATGCTGGATTTGAAATGGTCAACATGGCAACTGTATTAAAACTCATATATGTTAACGAACTTGAAAACTGTGAGAATAGGTGTAATAAAATGTCCTGCATTTGTGTAGATGGCAATCAGTGTACTGCTTTTGAAAATCCATACTCTGACTTTGAGAAAACAAGTGCCAAATATTGTGAGCCCTATTTGACTAAATAAAGACAACTTTTATATATCAATTCTAAAAGAACATAAAATTGTGTAAAGACAATAACAAATATTTTTAAGAAGAAAAGTTTAAATGTAAAAAATCATCTGTATTAACAATACAAAAGGTAACAAAGTTGTTTTTATTTTATTTTAAACAAAGAAAGGATTTCAGTTCAACAATAGACTGTAAGAAAAAGAATCTTACCAATTATTAATAAGGCTACTTTAAAGTATTAGCAATGAATCATATACAATTTATAAATTATATCATTAGGGAATGAATAAAAAAAAAACACAGAAAATAGATATTTTATTAAAGCTTAACTTAATATAATATGCATGTATACACACAATATATTGCACCTTCAAAGTGTATTTGTAGAAAAAGAAAAAAATTGTAGATATGTCACGCAAGAACAAAGATAATCATCCTATCTTTTTGCTGTAGTTTTAAGTTTTAGCAGTAAAAAAATAAAAATAAAAGATTTGTGTAGTTCTAGGCTGTTCATATTTAAACATACAATTGCATTTGGCCCCTCTCACTCTGGTTGTTTTGTTTCAGACACCTTTTATGAATGTATATGAGTAATGAATTTGTGGAGGTTGGGGAGAGCATAACAACATAATAAACAAACCAGTACATAAACATATATCTATACTGTATTTCAAATCAAAGAACAAAATGTGTCTTTAAAATTTCAACTTAAAATTGAGTAGTATGTAAATAGATTTCACAGATCGACAGATTTCAAAAATAATGGCACAAAACTAAACCATTATACAACAACAATAATGAAAGAGACAGAATAACTTGACTAGTAACAAGATTTCCAATATAGTCATTAGAATGCCAGATATATTCATACTGACTGTTTCAAACTGAGACTACAACTTGAGGATGATAAAGACCCAAAAAGTAACTGTAATTCAAACCTTTCTTTTCACCATTGAATCATAACATTCAAATTATGCAAGGATGCCATTTACATATAACTGACTTGGCAACAGTTAGGACATAACTATATATTATAATACTATTACAAGTTTTAGCAGTCATATTTCTACAGAATTTCTATAAATCTAGGAATCTAAAAAAATAAAAAAATGCTTTTGACAGTATTTTGATTGACGTTGTATGTTGAAATCTCATATGGAATTAATGATAAAAGTAACTTAATTTATAATAATTTATAATTCAGTATGTTTTGATTTATGTTCCTTTGACTTTTGACCTTGATGACTGGCAGAATCTGCAGTTGCCTTATATTTTTCATCCACTTCAGGAGGGGAGGTAACTTTCCCCTCACTTCCTTCAGGATGATCTTTATGCCTTCTTCCTCCACCAGATTTATAAAGGCGTGTTTTATGCAGGGCCACCAATTCTTCTCTTATCTGTAATAGTTCATTCATATATATTAATGCTAACAAGAATTTAAATTAACTTTTATAAGCAACATTTGCAACATAAATAATTTACTTACATACTGCTTTAAATGTTTAAGTTAATTGAAATACACATTTATTTTCATGTCAGAATTTTTTCCTTAAATCTTAAAAGAACAGTGAAAGGTAATTGTTTAAAACATATCATTTACTAAATATAGTTATATCCAAACCCTAAGTTCTTTGTGGTGGTGAACCCTGTATGTTTAAAGGCACTTATGTCCGAGGGGATTATCAAAAAATTTCAATATTTAAATATGTGTCTAATACTTTTTCAATAAAAACAGATTAAATCAACCTTTTAACATTTTCAATACTAGATTCCTAAATTATGATAAAAATTTACATTTGATACTAACTATACTTTTCTTTAAATTCAATATCAACCACTACTGAGGCTGAACAATCTTTTACAGCATGTTTCTTAGTTTTAATTTGGAATGAAAAAAAAATGAAGTGTCAATTAGCTTACTGACAATATGTTCAGCTCACACTACCTTATTTTCATGTTCATGGAACAAAAATTTGGGTCGAATTCCTGGCTTGGCATATATTTTTTTAAGTTCTCACATCTGACATAATGAACATGTGTAAAGTTTAAAGTTGATGTGACCACAACTTTATTGAAAACTTTCTCAACCAAAACACTTAAATCTGATAAAGACTGTTGGAAAAACACAGGGACACACAGACATGAAAACATATGTCCCCTTACTACCATATACAAAACATTATAAATTCACAATATTTCAGGTAATCAATGTAATGCACATGTATAGTTTTTCCAATATATGATGGAGTCAAACCATACTTTGACTCTACATCTATATATCTTCCTTTATCACCTTAATCTTATAGTTTAATTTTGGATGTGACACATCTTTCAATTGTGTGAAATTTTTATGCCCCATTTATGGGCATTATGTTTTCTGGTCTATGCGTCCGTTCGTCCATCTGTCTGTCCCACTTCAGGTTAAAGTTTTTGGTCAAGGTAGTTTTTGATGAAGTCGAAGTCCAATCAACTTGAAACTTAGTACACATGTTCCCTATGATATGATCTTTCTAATTTTAATGCCAAATTAGAGATTTCCCCCCATTTTCACAGTCCACTGAACATAGAAAATAATAGTGTAGATGGGGCATCCTTGAACTGGGGACACATTCTTATTTGTATATCAGATGCTAGACATTTAGAATTAAATTATAAGGCATTACTATATTTTTTTCTCATCTATTCAAAATAACCTAAAAAAAAATATGGTGCACACTGCCTGTAATGCATTTTTGATGTTATTTCTTCATAGACAGAAAGAATAAAGTCATTCCTTCAATAGTATCAAATCTTTGTTTAGATGTAATTAACATTCAGTTAAAGAACTTACCTCATCCTCCTCAGAGTCAAGATTTTTAGTCTCAGCCTTCACCCTTTCTTCTTCTGCATTAATTTCTCTCCCATCTTTATCAAAACCTATAAAGTTATGAGAATAAACTTAATCAATCTGATTGTATTTACTATAAAATTTGATTTAGCTTTCCAAACTTAACATCTAGAGAACTCATGGAAGATTTATTATTAGAATAAATGGGGAATGTGTTCATGGTACTCAGATTATGCCCCTTCTGGCATATCATATAAAGGGACATAGTTGAAACAGTAAAAATGACACTTCCAAAATTTGTACTTGATCTGAGTTTTGTCGTAATATGTTTCATAATATTCGGTTGAGGCAAATTAAAGTTCATTATTGTAAGATAACAGAAACGAAAAATTAAGTTATTTTTCCATAAGTTTTTAGGGCATAACTCTAAAAAGGTTAAAGTGACACCATCAAAATTCAAAATTGATCTGTATTTTGTGATAAGAATTTTGTAGGCAAACTAAATTTAGAGCCAGGAAACCAACTTTGGGACGTAAGGACATAAGTATGTACATGTGGACAAAGATAAAACTTATTATCCTCTCCGTTATGGTGGGGGCATAAATGTGTTGTGTGTATAAAAATCATGCCATATGGTTATTGTTATTTAATCAATCTTTAATCATTTTTGCATAAATTGTAGATAGTATGTATACTACTTCCAGAATATTAAGGCTCTCTTACAATCAATCTAAAACAAACGGTCTAACATAACTGTCATTGTTTATGCCCGCGTCACACTGTCCCGATTTTTACGCCGATGGCAACACGATTATGGAAATTTTCAAAATCGGGACTGATCGTATCCAGATCGGGCTATTCGTAGTGCCCTCTTTAACCATCGTAGAACCATCGGCCACTTTTTCTAGCCTTCGGGGACAACTTCGGGAAGGGTTCTAAATCTTTTAACATGTTAAAAAATCCCCGAAGGTGCGTCCGATGTTGAGGGTTCGTATTGAGTTCGTATCACCATCCTCACCATCGTAATGTCACCGGGAATGAATCTTTGAACATCGTATTGCATTCGTGTTTCCATCGTTTCCATCGGGCAGTTTTGACATTACGATGTCTACACGAATGAATCACGAAGCTACCCGAAGGTCTTACGATGGCAACACGACTTCGTGAAGACCTCGTAATCCCGTCATGATGCCATCGAATAAAAGTACGAAGGCGACAAGATGGAACTACGACGGCAATAAATCCAGCTAAATGTAAGTTAATTTTCGCGCTTAAATACATTTAAAGTGCCATGCGCGATATGCACTGGTCAGTCTAATACGACAGTTAAGAAAGACGTTCACAAAACATGGAGCTCATATCATATGATTCTATGAGAACAAGAAAGGCGACAGCGTTGTTTCTATTAATTCAAATGGAACAAGAAGAGCAGGTATTACAGGCTCAGGATTTACTTTTACAAATAAAATATTATTTTTTGTCAATTTTTCATATCAAATAACATAATGAAAATCATAAACGCGCCTCGTATACCAACACTGCAGGTACACGTATATAGGGAAACCAACTTTTTCTTCATTATTCTGATTTTTTATGTATCGTCTGAGATGTTGTCACAGGAATGTTTACTCCATAAACATTTTGTTTTCTATATGTCATATTTTGCCGTATTTGTTGCTTTCCCCACATCCTTCCTTTAGTCTATATTATTATGATATTCTCCTGGAAAGAGCTCTTTTTGAATAAAAGGGATCAACGAACCCATTACCTTACCTTTAAGATAGATCAGTAAACATGGGCATAATTATGGGTGATTATTCAGACTAGTGCACACATTTTACAGTTCAAACAAGGCAATGCCGAGCATGGCATCCCCTCGTTTGTAACATATTGGGGACAAATATGGACACTATATTTGTATATGACACATGCAGAAAGTGATAAATTGAATACGCATACTTGATACATAAACTATTTTTTTAGAAATGAACCAAATTATTCAGTAACTGGAAATACCCACGGTCTTCCGTCTTATGATTAAACCAAAAATTAAATGTACAATATAATATATATTCAATATTGATCAAACAATTTAAAACGCATGATGCCCTCGGCATATAATTTAAATGCATCGTAAGCTGTACAGACATCATATGGCCATAGCGCCATCGTCGTAATCCATTGTGTAGCCTTCGTGATCCATCTTGTAGGCTTCGGCTGAGATATGAAGCTTAAATATCGTCTTTGGTTAACCTTCGTATGTCCATCTTTTGCTATCGTTTATACTTTCGGCATCCTCGTATAGACTTCGTTATTCATCGTACTTGCTTCGGTCACTTTTTGGTATTTTAACGAGATCGGAACCAACTTCGTACGAACTTACAATTTTCGCATTCAGGTGTCCATCGTATATAAAAATCGGGACAGTGTGACGCGGGCATTAGTGAATCCCAACCGAATTTATCCAAATATAAAATATCCACCTTAGATGATAACTCACCAACACCATGTTCCTCTATGATTCTTTCTCCCTGATTTCTTTGTTTCTTTTTCTTCTTTCTTTCATTTTCTTTATCTATTAATGACAGGAAATCATAACCATGCTTCTTTGGCTTCCAGTCTCCTTGTTCTAACACCTCTGTAAATATTAAAGATACTCCAAACTTCTGTTCTACTGAGCAATAACAAATAACTCTTATAAAATCTTATAAAGACTAATGTTGTTCTAATGTTACTTAAGTTTGCCTCTCCGTAATATACACATGTTTTGTTTTAATTTTGTTATTTACTGGTCAAGAAAGTATTATTGCTGTTATTTTCAGTAATTGTATCCAAATACAAAGACAAATCATGTTAGAATTTGCATGACATAATTCCCATACATTTTCATCGCAATAATGAAATGTGGTATGATTTCCAATGAGACAGCTATCTATTAAGACAAGTAAAAAGGTGTGAACAATTACAGGGCAAGAAAAAAATACTTTTTTAAAAAAACATTAGTATCACATTCAAGTTTAATTGATCTGGTAAAACATATTTGTAAAACATTTATCCTAATTCAAAGTTTTGTATTGAAGCTAGCAAGATGCAGTTTGACTTTATACTGTGTTTTAACAATAGCAACATTTGTATGCAATTTGACATTTTTTAACTTCTGCACATTATGGTCACATTTTGAATTAATTCAAAATAACTATTCTTTATCTATAAATTGATAATACAAACTAGATGGTTCAATCTTCTCGTTCATGACACTGGTCAACCATTCAGAAATGGTATCTTCCACTGGATATTCATCCTTGTTATTAAATACAATTCCCTGGAAATAATCATAAGAAAAATCAGTAACAGAAATTAAAATTAAAGCCATAGAAGGGGCTTCTAAAATCCAAATCTGTTAAAAGGTCAATAGAAGTTGTAATATTTAATATATATATCCAATATAGGGTCTGGAGCTGAGTGACTGCATGGATCAGTAACAACATACTTAAACTTGAAAAGCATGTGTTGAAAAAAATTATAAGATATTGCACAGATACAATTTTAGCTGCACATCCCCTTCAGTGGGAAGTAAAATTCAATATCACGTTGTATATTGTATTGGTTGCAGTTGATTCAACAACAATTCTGGACAAAGGAAGATAACTCAAATTATTAAAATTATTTAAACAATGATATTGTTAATTTTTGGAACAGATACACTTGCAAAAGTTATGTAATTTTCCTGGCAAGTATAACATCATTTTGTGCCATGAATATCAGAGTGTTTATTTCATTGATAAGTTCTTGGAAATGTTCATATCTACTCATGGAAAGGGTGTTTAGAATGTTATCATCAATGCACTATATTTTGTGCATCTCAAATGCAAACAAACCTTGGAAGATTAAGATTCAAGTCAGTACCATAGGTTTTTGATTGCATTTTATGCAATCTCTACCGAAAAACCAAAGGACTCAGATGTATAAACTTACCGGTCAACATAGTATGTTTTAACTTTATAGTTTTTAGAGATTTTAGAGGACAACGGTACCAAAAAAAACATTCAAACTCATAAGTGGACAAGACAACACCATGGCTAAACAAGAAAAAGACCAATATATAACAATAGTACACAAAACATAACATAAAAAACTTAAGACTGAGGAATACAAAACCCACCAAAACTTGGGGTGATCTGAGAGCTCCAGAAGGGTAACTGTAAGTATATCCTGCTCCATATGTGGCACCTGTCCTGTTACTTAAGTAAGAACAAATCCAGTAGAAAGTCAGTAGTTCACTTTCAGGGAAAAAGGAACCATATTGAAGTTACAACATTTGTTTGGGCTTTTCATGAATTTATTTACCATCAAGAAATGAAAACATAGTGTTCTTTTGACAATATTTCATCTATCAATAACTTAGTAAATATATCTATATGCATGTCTGGTTAACATGCAATGATTGTATATTTTCATTCTTATTTGTACAATTTATATCATTATAAAATCATTTACAACTTACCTTTTTCAGATCTACATAACATATTTCTGGTACCCTGTTATCTTTATCATATTCATTTAAAACAGATCTACCAACTGACTTGGGATCAGCACTAAGAAAGAAAAAAAAAAGGTTCTTTATGTTTTTTTTTTTATTTCACTCTAGGAGTATGGCATTGCTCATGAGTTCAATTAAATATAATAGAGCTGTGTTGTACCATGCAAAATGATTGTAGTGGTGAATTATAACAAGTTAAGTCACAAAACCTTTCAGATACCTGAATTTAAAAAAAAACAAAAGTCACAGTTGTTCTAAAGTGATGTTTGGGTTATAGTGACCAAATCATAAAAGAGGTTTATTGTAGTTATAAAATTGAACTGAAACAAAGCACTAGTTCCTTGGAAATTAATTTAATAACAATTTCAGTTCCTCATTTTGTCTTCTAAGCATGAAATGAAGACCAATGAAGATTAAAATGTCAAACTAAAATATGTTTGATCAATGTTGTACTTTATAATACAATAATGATGCTGAAATAGTATTGATATAAATTCTAATTTGACGTGCTTCTTTCGTTTCTGAACAAACCCATGCTCTAAATGGAATAAAATTTGTTTGCACATGTGTATATTGACTTCTTCAGAATAATGAATTTTATCAAATTATCATGCACTTAATATATTTCCTTAACTTTAAAACACTTTTAAACTCTTAAATGGTGCACATGATGTTACTAATTTATTTATTATGACTATAATGTGTTGCATTCCGAAATTCACATATTTGACCGAGATACAACAACCGTTCATGCTGGCTGTTCAAACTCCTCCCTCTGAAAAATCACAGTGCCAGCCATTTGCTTCTTTACAACCAAAAAAGGGGGATTCATGGAAGAGCTTACAGAAACACTTTTACACTAATACTTATCGGACATAGAAATTACCTTAATTGTCCTATTCAGAATCGAAGTAATTGATGCAAGCTATACTTTATTGTAGTTTTAACATGGGTAGGCATTATATTCATGTTATATTAGCCCTCACTAACGCTCGGGCAAAAATAATCCGGATTATAATGCCTACCATGCTAAAGTTACAATAAAGTATAGCTTGCATCAATTATTTCTTAAACAAGTGTATAAAAATACATATCTATTTGTATTTACATAGATAGACAAATAAAAATCTATATGATCTGGCCACATTAACAGAGAGGCATAGAAATGTAAACTTACTTCATCCAAACAAATTGAAGCATGGGAAATTTGCTAGATATAACTATATCCTCCATGACTTTCTTCAGTCTAGCTGATTCCTGGTACTCATCCAGAAACAAGATTACAAATGGCTTCTGTTGTCTGTACAGTGCTGGAAACCATTCCACTGTTAACTCAGGCTACAAACAAAACAATGTATGCATATAAATAAATGTGAAAGTCAGTTCAATTATTGAAATATTCATCATATCATTTTACAATGTATCATTAAATAATAAAATCAGAAATATCAAATAGGTCAAATTTTCAAGCATATTTTTTTTTTCTAAAATGAAAAGAATTCCAAAATTTGCATTGAAAACTGTAACAATGACCTCTTTTCAATATAGGCAGTTCTTTGCATTTATAATAGTTTTTTCCAGAAATGAAGACTTTTTACTAGACCATCAATGACTCTTTGAATATCCAATCTTTGATTAAGCATACACTGATTAAATTGTGTTTGGCTATACTTTTGAGAAATAAACCAAAGCATAACAATCACTTTGATTTGAATTTTCTCCCTTCCACAACTTCCACAAATCAAATTTTCCTCAAAAATTCTTACCATGGATGGGATACTGGCTTTGATTATAAAATCCTTCATTTCAGTAACTTCTAATTTACCAATATAAACTACATGAGGTTTTAGAATATCAGACCTTCTTAGTACAACTATTGATGGAACTTTAAATTTAAAGTCCGGTCTGAAAAAAAATTAATTGTAACTTAAATCAGTAGGAAAGATTGAGTCTGTAGTTATAACATAACATATCACTATATATTTATTTTTTGAAAGCAGTCAGTCATTAACCATAGATATTTGGACAAACAGAAAAACCATAAACTATTATTCATCATGTTCATAGTCTTAAATTTAAAATGGGTGATTTCAGTGAAACATACTAATGTATATTTTGAGCATTAATTATTTAGGTGGTTTTTTTTTTTCTCATAAATCAAATTATTTATTACCTTGAACTTTACAGTTCATCAGTGCCAATACAAATTTTCAAAGTACACAAGTAAACAGACAGAGAATGTCAATGTTATGATATTGTCTCCGATTTTAATGCAGTAAAAAAGGTTAACTGTTTGATGTTCTAAAAAACTTAAAAGTTCAATAAATTTAAACACACTTGGTCTAGACCAGTAATATTTCTTTATGAATTTTACTCTAAGTTCCTTATATTTAAACTCATAATACAATAGAAGTATCAAAGTTCATAAGTCAATTTACTTCGGTAAAAAATATTCTGAAACAAAATATTGAAATACTGCTTTATAAGCTAGCCCTTTTTGTCAAACATACATTTTACTTGCAGCTCCATCATTGTTGTAGGCAAAAGTCATAGTATCTTCTAGCTGACTTGCTACATTTTTAAATACCTTCAATTCTGAAAATATTAAGAGTTTTGTCATAATAATACCTATGTTTGTAGATGCCTTACCAGATAAGTACAGATATCTCACACATGCAAACCTATGCATTAAAATTTTAACTGAAGCTACATTTTGAAAATTTGTTATAAAAAGAAAGACAACTCTGATTTGCCATGTGTAAAAAAATTATATTCTGTCATCACTTAGTAGTAAAAATGTACATTGTACGAACACACTTGGGAAAATATTTGCCAATCTGCAATTACTGGTAACTAGGTATTTCTGTTGTCTATAGTAATCCAATCATAACATAATCTGCAAAGATCATATCCCTGTTTTAAACACAATTTACAGTGTTTTTTTACTAAACAGATGTGCCATGTAAGTTGAAAGATTTATAAACATATTACAATTGTGGAACACTGCATTCAACCTTTGATGTTTTTTGGTTATTTGTGTCATTAAATTGCTTATGTATACCACACACCACTATTCATTCATGTTTAATCTTGATAAAAACATTAAGTTCACAAATCAATAAAATTTAACACCTTCTTTCTGTTACTTTTATATTAAAGAGGAATATCATGTATGCTGTTAAGTTCTAACAGTTTTGAATGCATTCTTTTAATCCATGCTTAATATATATACCGGTAGCCCTTTTATGTTAAAATAGTCTATTTTGTTTTTGCATCTTTTTATTTTTATTTTGGTTGTTTTATCTTCACACTGGTATATCCATCACATTAAAACATCACAAAAACATGTATATAACAAAATAGTACTAACATCAATCATACAAAAATGTAAAGGTTTTTACCTGTATGATGTGACTTATCTAACAATGCCATGACAACAGTTTCGGTAACAACCTGTTTACTATTTGGTAACACACCATTCATCAAATCCATGATTGATGTGGAATCTACTAAATTTACTGGGTTAGACTGATTAAGCCTGTACACAAGGAAATCATTTTTTAATACATGTTTACACATTGTGGTAATATGACATTTTCATCTTCTCTTGATGTGTTTGGTGTTTGAGAACTTATATTGGTGTGATCCTTGAAATGTTCTGTGTTCGAAAACTCATACTGCATGTGATCCTATCAATCTTTCGAAAATTTAAGAAAATATAGTTTGAATTAACTTTGAATGACGTTAATAGCAGCTGATAAAACTAAGAATAACCTTTAAATTTCTCAAGGTGTTCAGTCTAGACAACATTGAAAAAATATTCAAAATGTTTGACAATTTTTCATTTTGAAAAGCAAGAATAAAAATGTACTTTACATTTGCACTACACACTTTTTTTTATAACAAATAATTCACAGTAATTCTTTAAAAAAACTTACAATTTGACAGTTGTAACAACAGCTTTGCTATCTAACAATCCTTTGTAATCTTTCAACATCTTTCCATTACGGTACATCCTCATGGTGGGATATATGTTAATCTTTTCATTACCACAGACATCAGTCCAATCATGACAATTGACCCTGGTCAGTGGGCGAGCTGGATCATTTTCTATCTCCTTAGAAGCATCAGCATAAGCATACAAGAATGCCATGCTCTTGTCGTCAACTTAATAACAGAAAACATTTAACTATATTTTTTTTTTACCAATTTTCAAGACGTTTCGGTCATTGGCCTTCTTCATTTATTTAATTTTTCTTCTAAACCACATGGAAAACATTTTACTTTACGGTACATCCTAAAAATAAAGAAACTGAAGAGGGCCAATGGCTGAAATGTCTTGAAAATTAGTTTATTACTTCAATAATGTAATATATGTTCCTTATTGGAATTTTTGACACAAGCATAAAAAAAGATTAGCATATGCCTACTACGAATTCCTTTATTTATGTGGATACCGATTTTCGTGGATCGAGCATAAAATTGTATTACCATGGATATTTGATTTTGGGGTTCTCCCAAATTCTGCATACAAGCCTATGGAAAATGTGTACTTCCTTGAATATTTTAATAAGTGGATAAATTATTCACTCAAAATCCATAAGTATTGGTATCCTACAAATGATAATGAATCCTCAGCATTTCTTTCTGTTAAGTTTTATGTTACTTGTGGTTTGTTTTAGGTAAACCTTCAGTAAAGATAACACCCAAAGAAATTTGGTTGATCTGTACAGGAAAATGAAAAAGGAACATCCTCAACTCAGTTAATTATTCTTATAACTATGTAATTTTTTTCAATAATGAATCAATCAGAAAGCAGTGAACAGATCGTGAATAAATTGGCTTAAAAAAGAAATTTTAACTGATATGTGTAGCCTGCTTGACAAATCAAAAATGATCAAAGGCAGACTGACCTGGCCCTTCTTCTGAATAGACTTCATAAAAAAAAGGTGTTTCTAAAATTGAACTAAGGGGATATTTGAAACAATGATCTAAGTCACAGCAGTTAAAGAACAGATGGAAATTTACCATTGAAAAAAAGTGAATACTTACATGGAAGATAAAACAAAACAAAGACCAGATCTTTATTTTTAATGGTGGTAGGGAAAGTTTTGTCAGTCAGAGCATCTATTAAATCCACTTGTGGAAGTTTCCTCCTTGACTGGTACACCGCCTCAGCTACAGCATCATCTTGTGTCTCAACTACAACAAGTATTAAAAATCTATGATCTACATGAAAATTCAAGAAGTCTTCATTTTACTCCATTTTAATCTTGCACAATCACTCAAACTATGACTCATTAATAAAGAATACATAGCAGATCTTCTAGGTATGATATCTGTTTAAGGCTTTTAAGCATCTATAAAATATCAACTTTCAAAATGTATCTTTATATGAATATTCTTCCATTTATGCCTCAATAATATTTTACTCTAAAATTTGACAGTTTTGAGTCTGCTTTGACACAAGAATACACTGTAAATTTCTTAACGTAAATGTATATAAGAACAAAGAAAAGATGTTATGTTTGCTTATTAGCTAGTACCATAAAACCTATGCTACCTTTGCTTCGAACATATTGAAATAGTAGTAACAAAATATAGTTATTATTAGTCAAACCATGAGATGGACACCATCAGGATACTGGATAGCCCTGCTGTATCAGTTTGTTTACAGTTTACAATTGTCAATAAGAAATTCATTATTCACTTACCAGTAACCAAAATGCAAACCTAACTTTTATGCAGGAAGTGTCTTCTCAAAAAGTTAGCAGTATAATCTTAAGAAATTTTCCTATTATAAAAATTAGAAGAGACAACTGTCCACCAGAGACCAGACCATATAACTTAGATGAAAACAATGATAGTCCACTGTATGGCCTTCAACAATGAACAATATTCATGCCATAGTAAGCTATAACTAGAGGCTCTAAAGAGCCTGTGTCGCTCACCTTGGTCTATGTGCATATTAAGCAAAGGACACAGAAGGATTCATGACAAAATTGTGTAGATCTTAATTTACTGTACAATCTTGCTGGTTAATTACAATTATCTCTACCTATAATGAAATTGGCCCAGAAGTGACAGTGGAAAATATTTTGAAAAAATTTACAAAAATTTACAAAATTTATGAAAATTGTAAAAAATTTACTATGAAGGGCAATGACTCCTTAAGGGTCAATTAACCACTTTGGTCATGTTGACTTATTTGTAGCTCTTACTTTCCTTTACATTATTGCTGTTTACAGTTTATCTCTATCTATAATAGTATTCAAGATAATAACCAAAAGCTGCAAAATTTTCTTAAAATTACCAATACAGAGGCAGCAACCCAACTACAAATTCCCCTATTGGTCTGAAAATTGCAGAGCAGATAAATCTTGACCTAATAAAGAATTTTTTTCACAGCAGATTTGCTCAAAATGCTTTGGTTTCAGAGATATGAGCGAAAACCTGCATTTTACCCTATATACTATTTTTAGCCATGTCGGCCAACTTGGTTTTCGGGCGGGGTCATCGGACACATATTTCAAACTAGATACCCTAATGATGATTATAGTCAAGTTTGGTTAAATTTGTTCTAGTAGTTTCAGAGGCGAAGATTTTTGTAAAAGATAACTAAAATTAACAAAAAATTGTTAAAAATTTACTATAAAGGGCAATGACTCCTTTAAGGGTCAACTGACCATTTTGGTCATGTGGACTTTTTTTATAGATCTTACTTTGCTGAACATTATCGCTGTTTACAGTTTATCTCTATCTATAATAATATTTAAGATAATAACCAAAAACGGCAAAATTTCCTTAAAATTACCAATTTAGGGGCAGCAACCCAACAACAGGTTCTCCGATCCATCTAAAAATTTCAGGACAGATAGATCTTGACCTGATAAACACTATAACCCCATGTCAGATTTGCTCTTAATGCTTTGGTTTCAGAGATATAAGCCAAAATCTACATTTTACCCCTATTTTCTATTTTTAGCCATGGCGGCCATCTTGGATGGTTGGCTGGGTCACCGGACACATTTTTTAAACTAGATACCCCAATAATGATTGTGGCCAAGTTTGGTTTAATTTGGCCAAGTACTTTCAAAGAAGATTTTTGTAAAAGTTAAGACGAGGGATGACGGACAACGGACGACGAATGCCAAGTGATGAGAAAAGCTCACTTGACCCTTTGGGCCAGGTGAGCTAAAAAGCAACAAAATCACAAGTGTCAAAATATTCAGCAAGAAAACTAATGCCATGGGGTGATACAAATAAAACCATTTAAGTTCAGATTTCTAACATAGTACTAATTCATTGAAGGACATGTGGAAAAATCTGTCAGTTCGGAACAAACCTTTACTTAAGTAGCTGTATGCATACTGGCCCTGATCCACAAAACAATAAACGAAAAACAAATATGACATACAACAACAATAACAACATTGAATTATGACTATTGGTACCATATCAGGGACCGCGCTGTGCATCGCCAATGTCGCAATTTGCGATTTTTTATTTCATCTGGCGACAAAATACGGCTGCTAGCGATATTTCTGGCGCCAACGTTTTCTTATGTCAAAAATTTCATTTTTTGACAATATCGATCTTCAATTTAATTGGATAAAGTTTAAAAAAACTTTACCTGGCGACAAGTTTATGATTTTGTTTACGACCCCAAGCTAATCAGCAGTTACAACAGGTGTCATAATCTGTTGTTACAGGTAATCCATTTATCGGATGGGTCATAAATGGTCATCCACATTAATTAATTCAAATGGAAATGGTCAGCCGGCATTTTGTCTATTTCATTTTTTAAATCATTTTAATGATAAATATTATAGCCTGACACAGCTTCCAAATATCCTTCCATGAAAAATAAAAAGTAAACCTTTTGAAGTATAAATTTTACCTTGTGGAATCGTATGTTTGACATCGTTAATTTATTGAAATATTTATATCGAACGCAGTTGATTAGTTGTAACAGAGAATACATACATTCGTTTGAAAAATGACTAAACTTTGACCTCTGTAGCAGTGTTCAAAAAATTAATGGGTCACAATATATTTCAGATTGTCTGTTGTTTTGATGACAAAGATTATTTCATTTTTATATTGATCTTTAAAACTAGTTTTAATCCAGAAGAAAGTAAAAACATTGCTTGACTGTACCTTAAATTGAATATCTATATCCAAATCAAATTGATTAAAGCTGTTATCGATGATCACAAATTGAATGCTTCGTTTACAATTGTTGAAAGCCATGTGCTTTTTGGCCGAAAATTCGGGGAAACCCCCTTTACAGGAAATAGTTATCTTTCATTGTAATTTATAGACAGTAAGAATTTCATTTTGTTTGACTGCTAGAGATTATTCTTGAAAAAAATCATAATTTCTTGTGGTGAAACTGATAATACTTTGATACTCTACACTCTACATCTAGGGGGTGTAAAATCAAAGAAAAAAAAGGGGGGGTTTATATACATATGAAATACTGATAAAAGAAAATAAATTACACATGTTGTTTTGTTGTATGTATATAAACCCTATGCAATAACTTACTTAGTATTACATGTTAAATGATGTAAAGTGCAGGCTCTGAGCATAAGAAATTAATTAAACATATAGTTTAAATTTTTGAATAAGAAATAAAAGACTCTAGCTGGTTCTAAAGTTTGCTCCAAGTTTTTAAAACTGGTGATTTTTCTGGCTCCAACTTTTTGAGAGCCAGAGCAGCCCCTGACCACATAAAAGGTTAAATAAAGTCATTATCAAAGCATGATAAGTATACAATACCTTCCTCAATTTCATCATCCCCAAACTGTTCGAAATCTTGTTCATTGAATTGTTCACTATCTTCATCCATATCTTCAGACGAGATGAAATCATCACTCGAAATACTCTGCACATCAGATTCATGAGAATCTTGTTTGTTAAGTTGTCCTACCAAGAATTGATGAATTACTTGTAATTTCCCCCAATTGCCTTCCATAAATACTGGCTTTTCCTGTACAGAAAAATAATTTATCAGACATTGATATGTTGACTATGGAAAATATTAACTGCAGGATCAAGTGTTTCTCATTTTTTATATAAATTAGAAAGTTGTTTTTATCATTTGAATGGTTTTACACAAGTAATTTTTGGGGCCTTTATAGCTTGCTGTTCAGTGTGAGCCGAAGCTCCATGTTGAAGACCATGCTTTGACCCAAAATGGTTTATTTTTTCAAATTGTGACTTGAATGGAGATTTGTCTCATTGGAACTCATACCACATCTTCTTATATCTATGAACAACATATATAACTTGTATACAAATAGGAAAGGCAGGGGACACTTGCTGGAAAATTATGATTACTGAAAAGTAGGATTGGTTTATTTGACAAATACACTTCCCATAGCACTGTCAATTGTGCTATTCTTTTTTTCATTTTCCCAATGATTACTTCCTGCATTCAACTACAAAAATAGTAATTTATAAAACAAACTTCAAAAATTTTGTAAACTCTGTTGAACCTCTAGCTAACTTGTCTTCACCATACAGTTTATGTGTCAACTTTTAAACATGACACATTGGTAGTCCATACATTTAACACTTTAGTTAAAGTTTAGAAGTATTAGGCCCAGTAATTTCAGAGGAGAAATTTTTTAAAGGTTAGCACACATGACGAACAAATTGTGAAAAATAGCCTTTGATAACTGCTTTAAAAGGGATCAATTAACAAATTTGGTCATGTTTTTTTTTTTGCAGATCCTACTTTGCTGAACATTTTTGCTGTTTACAGTGTATCTTTATCTTTAAATATATTCAAGATAAACTGCAAATTTTCCTTAAATTACCAATTCAGTGGCAGCAACCCAACAATGCATTGTTCATTTCATCTAAAATTTTCAGGGCTGATAGATATTGTCCTATATAAAATTTACACCCAGATTTGCTCTAAATGCTTTAGTTTTTGAGATACAAGCCAAAAACAGAATTTGACCCCTACTTTCTATTTTTAACCATGGTGTCCATGTTTGTTGATGGATCAAAACTTCAAATACAATTTATATACTAGATACCCTAAGGAACATAAATTTAAGTTTAAAGGTATTTGGCCCAGTAGTTGCAGAGGAGAAGATTCTTAAATTAGTTAATGATGATGATGACAGGTGACAAGTGATGGCATAAGCTCACATGGCTTTGGGCAAGGTAAGCTAAAGAGACCATAAATAATCAATACATATAGTTCATGAATTATTTGTTTTCCACAAGGACAGGATTTTTTCAAATTCTAAACCATTTAAATGAATTGTATAAGATATGTCTGACATGGCAAAAATTCTCTTTTGAATGCTTGATAAGCAACGTACCATATTTCTTTTATGACATGCTACAGCAGGAAAACTTCCATGAAAATCAAGTTCAACTTTTTCTTCAGGTGATAAACGGTCTCTGAAATATAAAATGCATTCTATACAATGCTATAATTTGAAGCAGAGGAAATAGCAATCTAATTAAAATTAAATCCTTTAATTGCTCCCGTTCTGATATGTCACGCATCAAGGCTTGATTAATTTTAATTAGATTGAGGAAATGGGTGCATTCTTTTTTTTTATAGGAAATAAATTTTAATGAAATAAATACCTCCTTATGCATTTATGAATTTTACCATTTTCACACAAAAAATAGAAAGATTGTTGATCATATCTAAACTAGAGGCTCTCAAGAGCCTGTGTCGCTCACCTGTTACTGTATTTACTGATGTCTGCCATCTTGGTTGGTAGGCAGGGTCATTAGACACTTTTTTAAAAAAGATACCCTAGTAATGATTGTGGCCAAGTTTGGTTAAATTTGGTTTGATGGCTGGGTCATCGGACACATTTTTTAAACTAGATACCCCAAAGATGATTGTTGCCAAGTCTGGTTAAATTTGGCCCAGTAGTTTCAGAGGAGAAGATTTTTGTAAAAGATTACTAAGATTTACGAAAAATGGTTAAAAATTTACTATAAAGAGCAATAACTCCTAAAGGGGTCAACTGACCATTTCAGTCATGTTGACTTATTTTTAAATCTTACTTTGCTGAACATTATTGCTGTTTACAGTTTATCTCTATCTATAATAATATTCAAGATAATAACCAAAAACAGCAAAATTTCCTTAAAATGACCAATTCAGGGGCAGCAACCCAACAACGGGTTGTCCGATTCATCTGAAAATTTCAGGGCAGATAGATCTTGACCTGATAATCAATTTTACCCTCATGACAGATTTGCTCTAAATGCTTTGGTTTTTGAGTTATAAGCCAAAAACTGCATTTTACCCCTGTGTTCTATTTTTAGCCATGGTGGCCATCTTGGTTTGATGGCCGGGTCATCGGACACATTTTTTTAAACTAGATACCCCAAGGATGATTGTTGCCAAGTTTGGTTAAATTTGGCCCAGTAGTTTCAGAGGAGAAGATTTTTGTAAAAGTTTACGGACGCCGGACGCCAAGTGATGAGAAAAGCTCACTTGACCTTTCAGGTCAGGTGAGCTAAAAATTCATATATCAATGTAATTTAGAATTAATTTTTTTACTTTTTTTTTCAGATACTCTATTTGCATGATGTGTTATTTTTGTTAAATGTGGGTTCACTTTATTTGTTGCCTGTCAAGTATTATGTGAAATAGAGAATGAATTCATATGCAAATATTTTATATGTATGTATTTTCATTACTGTTACACAATCACTGTGGCTAAGTTGTATTTGAAAATAAACATCTAAACATCTTAAATATTTTTTTCAAAGTCCATTGTAAAAGGGTTGATGTGGGTCATACCATACCACTTACGAACTGGAAGTCCTTCTGTCAATTTAACATACATGAACAGTTATAAAATCCAGGTGATGTCATGCATGCACATTAAATTCATTTTTATTTAGGGGGATTTTTTTTCACAAAAATATCCCTACACTATAATTCATGAAAATAAATAAACAAAGAAAAAAACTTCACATCTCTGGTGAAAAGTTGTCTCATAGGCAATTATTCCACATCTCCATATATTTATATTTAAATACAAAAATGTACAGTCAATCTTAACTACCATATGATGTTATCCATTCGTTTGATGTGTTTGTGCTTTTGATTTTGCTATTTGATTAGGGACTTTCAGTTCTGAATTTTCCTCGGAGATCAGTATTTTTGTGATTTTACTTTTTTTCTTATGATATGACTTACACATCAACAGCAACTATTCCCATGTTTGTGAAAAAAGCATCAGCTGTGTCACTGGCTGCACTTAAAACAGTGTCTTTAGAATCTTTGTTGTAGAAGAAATATCCTACATGCAGTCCTTTGTCTTGATAGAAGGGTATCTCCATACCATCAGACGGCATCATAAACTGGAAAATGTTGATATCAGTCAATTATAATGCAGTTTTTTATACCTATTGTCTCTTTTTGGTATCTTATATGTATTATGTGTTCCTGCGTTTCAACAAAGATCTGAAAATTTACCAGGATATATTCCCCTTTACTCAATATTTTCATTACATATATTCGAAAAAAATGTCTGTAACTACTAGAAGTCCTTTGTTAATTTATGTTCATCATTGTCAATTTGCCTGTTATTTCTGTTACATATTCTAACATTGGACTCATAGCGCTTTTATACTGAGTTTTACTGTGATTTTATTTATTTTACATTGGCTATAGGTATAGGAGAGGGTTGAGATCTCACTACTCATGTTTAACCCCACCACATTTTTTCACTAGTCCCAAGTCAAGAATCTGTAGCCTTTTAATCTTGTGTTTTTTTGGTTCATATGTTTGTTTCGAAGTTGGGCCCATTTCACCAAATAAAGCTATTCTTACCACTTTAGGGTATGTAAGACTCTTGACAAAGTTAGCCAATGTTGCTAGATCATATTTCTTGCTGTATTTAAAATAGGGACATTTCAGATCTTTTTCGGTCCAATTTTTACATCTAAGTACATATATAGACTTCTCTGAGGGACTGAAAGAACTGTCTCTGAAATAATCATTTTTCAAATTAAATAACAATAAATATATGGATGTAAATCTTAGTTTAACCAAAGTTAATTTCAATTCTAAAACATGTTCAACGACTATCTATTGATTTGGAGACAGATTGCAGTAACATACCTTTATGATTCTTTTATCATGTCAATCAATGAAAAGCCTTTCATTTGGTTGTTTTAAATCAAAATTTATAGTGATTTTAAAAAAATAAGTTTTTCATGGAAATCTGCATACAGATATGTGTATCAGATATCATCTTAATTTACAGTATACATTTGTAGCTGTTCTAATATATGCTTAAAATATTTCAGTCTGTCTGTTCTTTATTTAGTTATAACTGTTTTTTCGTTTTAACCATGACAATGGATATTTTAATTGCTTTACATGTATAAAACTTTATTACTTCTGGTATAGCCTTTTCTGCATTCAGTGTTGTATGAAGCCTATCTAAAACATGAACTCTGAGAGTATTTCAAGGCAATACAAAGTCCCCTACCAGTTAAAACTTAATTGTACTACAAAAATGCTAACTTGATCTATAACTTGTCATAGCGTAAATTATATAACAAATTTCAAGTCAACATCTTCAAGCATGACGAAAAAAAGTGTAGAAAACCGATTATTTAACTCAAGTCCAAAAACCATAACTCTGCACAAAATTATTTGAGTGGAAAAAAATTTGAATTTGATCAACAACTTGTTATGATAAAACAATTAACCAAATATCAAATCAGTATCTTCAAGTATGAAGAAAAAAAGAGTGAAACAAGAATGTGTCCACAGTACACGGATGCCCCACTCGCACTATCATTTTCTATGTTTAGTGGACCGTGAAATTGGAATAAATTCTCTAATTTGGCATTAAAATTAGAATGATCTTATCAAAGGGAACATGTATACTAAGTTTCAAGTTGATTGGACTTCTACTTTATCAAAAACTACCTTGACCAAAAACTTTAACCTGAAATTTGCACTATCATTTTCTATGTTCAGTAAGCCGTAAAATTGGGGTAAAAACTATAATTTGGCTTTTAAATTAGAAAGATCATATCATAGGGCACATGTATACTAAGTTTCAAGTTGATTGGACTTCAACTTCATCAAAAACTACCTTGACCAAAAACTTTAACCTGAAATTTGTACTATCATTTTCTATGTTCAGTGAACCGTAAAATTGGGGTCAAAACTATAATTTGGCATTTAAATTAGAAAGATCATATCATAGGGCACATGTATACTAAGTTTCAAGTTGATTGGACTTCAACTTCATCAAAAACTACCTTGACCAAAAACTTTAACCTGAAATTTGCATCATTTTCTATGTTCAGTGAACCGTAAAATTGGGGTCAAAACTATAATTTGGCATTTAAATTAGAAAGATCATATCATAGGGCACATGTATACTAAGTTTCAAGTTGATTGGACTTCAACTTCATCAAAAACTACCTTAACCAAAAACTTTAACCTGAAGCGGGACAGACGGACGAACGGACGAACGAACAGACGGACGAACGGACGCACAGACCAGAAAACATAATGCCCCTCTACTATCGTAGGTGGGGCATAAAAAATGAATTGCTGGACTGACAAATTGACAGACAGACGGACGGACAGAGTGCTAACCGTAGGTCACCTTTTTACCAACTTTGTCAGTAGGGAACTAATAACAACAATCAGATTGATACGCTTCAGACATATGAAACTTATAAGTATTGTTTGTATTTTTTTGTATCAACATATTAATCATATTCTTGGAGGATAATGTGAGTGAGTGAAGTTGAAGTTATATTAATACACTTTTATTATTACATGTAAAAAGGTAGGAGGATACCAAGAGACAAGAACTGCAAGCATTCTTTTGTATTGTTGCCGAGTTTTTGTTCTCTTTTAATATATTAAAATATTCAAAAGTTCTTTTTTCTGTCGATGTTAAACAATTATGAAAGCAGTAAAAAGAAAATACTTACTTAAGATCTTGTACGGCCTGTTTATTAGTGCACACAGCAAACTTAAATTTATCATGATAAGCAAAGGCCACTTCCATAAAGATCCTATGTTCTGTGAATAAAACACGTTTTCATCAATTTATAATCATGATTTAATGTGTAGAGGGTATAACATGTACAATTACACTTTATCAACAAACAATCAACATTTTAGTGAGCACTTAAGATAAAAGAAAGCTTTCATTTTGCAAATTTTTAAATAAAACTTGAATTGCAAGTTAAGAGTTATCTTCCTTTGTTAATGATTGTCATTTCTATTTTGTATAACAGATTTATACACCATGCATTGCTTAAGCATGGTTTATGCGATGTTTTCTGGACAAGTTTGAGAACTCAAATACACATTATGTTATAGCTTAAATATTAAAGTATAACATTTCATCAATACATTGTGTTGCACTGACTGAATAGGATCTAAATACACCTTATTGCTAATCCCGGCTGACTGGAGAATTGGTCCCGCTTGAACTTTTGATGTCGTACAACAATCACTTTTCCATTGTGGCGTCAAATGTTTTGTATCATAATATCAAAATTTTATGGGATCCTGTGTGATGTCCAGTGATGTCCAGTAATGGTGGACAAATAGCAATAAGGTGTATAATGATCGATATCTGACTTCACTGTACTATTTTGTTTGAACTATCAAACAACCTTTGAAGATGTTGGCATATGTAAATTATAATTAGTACAGACTTTTTGTACTGCTTATTGGGTTAGACAATATTTGTATTTTTTGGCTTGCATAAACTTTAAGTCCCCAAATATATCTTTTAACTGCCTTATTAACATTTATAAACTTTGTGTCAGTTTTAAACCAAATAAACTGTATAAAAAGTGTGCACAAACATTTACTACTTCATTATGTTTTTCACAATTTTAATTTTTCAAAACACATACATCTCTTTATATGTCTTTACATTTTGATGTGCAAGTCTGGCAGTCTTTTTCATTCAATTTTTTTGGTTATAATTTATCACTGTCATTTAAACATGTCTACATGATACAAACTTATCTTTAACAGTGATACAATGTTTATATGTACGTATAAGAACACAAAACATATTTGGGGACTTAAAACTGTATGCAAACCAAAAACAATACAAATAATAGAATCTAACCCAATCTAGTGTTCTTGTTTGCATCTTTATAAAGTTTAGACCAAAGATAAAGTTTAATGTTAGATTGAATTAATATATACAATTGTGGGTAAATAAAGCTTGTTAATTATAGATCAACTTGTATCATTTGGTGAAAGAAGCATGTCTAAATCTGACCAATTGTCCAAAAAGTCAGTAAAAATTGTTATTTACAAAGTCAAATATATACTGCTGAGTTTTTCTTGGAAAATGAATTGAAGTAATAATTTTATCTGTTTGAAAGTTCACATATCACACTCACACTTTCAGCCATTTCCATATTCAGTTAACCATGAAATCTGAGTCAAATCCATAACTTTGGCATGTATTTTTAAAACTTGACATTTTAATGAACATGTGTACTCAGATTCAAAGAGGAGTTAACTTTATGATAAATTACAATTTAGCAAACTTTAACATCCCTCAAACATATATTTAACTTGATACAGGACAAATGAAAAACAGACAGACACACAGAGAAGAAAAAATAATTATGTTGCAAAATGCCATTACTATCTTAGGTGGAGCAAAAAATATAAAAAAAGTTGTATATACAATTTCTAATGTATTGCTCTTAAATGTGATATAAATTTTATGAGTACTACCAAATTAAACATTTTTTTTTAACTAAAACTAATTACCAAATGTGCCAATAGCTTTCTGGTAGGTAAACAGTATATCCTTCTCTCCCTTGTATTTATTCTCATATTCAATCCTCTCTTCCACAGACTGTAGTATTGGTACATCATGGATTAATACTAATCTGGAAGAAACAATTTATATAGCATTTTGGAACATCATGTAACTGATAAATACTAATCTGGAAGAAATGTTTTATGGTCCAAGAACACAGTTATGTCGTAGTGCATTTCTTTTAGATGATAAATGAAAATTGAAAAAATCCCACCTGCGCTTTCTCAATAATATTTTTAGTGTGTTGTACTACTTTTGGGACAAATTATATCAAAAATATAGAAAACTTCATCGGCTCTAACTCAAAATATGGACAAATTTATGTTAAAGGGGTCTTGAAATCTTTTTACATTTTCCAAGTGCTAATTTTTAACCTTTTTCAGCTGGATCAAGTCACTACTTTACTTTGAAATTCATGACCCAAATTTTTTTACAGTTTAATTTCATCCCCATCTTGCTGTTTGAGGCATAAAACATGAATACATACACTTAAAAGGGGTATAAAAAAATAGCAAGTAACACACTGTCCACACTAGGGACTACATTTGTGGACATAAAAAATTGAGGAACGATAACTGTGTTCCCTGACCTTATTTGGTGTTTTGGTACATGATGGATTAATACTAATTTGGAAGATCCTGGAAGAAATATTCTATGTAGTGTTTTCCTACATAATGGATTAAAAACTAATCTGGAAGAAAAATTTGATGTAGTGTTTTGGTACCTCATTGTTTAATACTAATCTGGAAGAAACATTACATGTAGTGTTTTTTGAAGACATTATATTACATGGCATTATTCATATTTTAATAAGAGGCCTTGTTGGCCAATTGGTCTAAGTAGTCAAAACTGTATCATTATGACCATATTGTGTTGTTCTCTGTTTGTTTACTGTCATTATTGTAATTGTATATTATGTTATTTTGCTATAGCATTATGTTTGCTTCTGCAATAAAAAAATATATTCATTGTATCACCAGACACAATCAATCAATCAATCAATCAGGTTGAATCAAATATCAACAATGGCACAAATTCCGCACAATCTGAAAACCTTGTCATCAGCTTAATTTGCAAGTGTAATTTTGATTGAAAAGATACCTCAGTCTACCTGTCTTTACCTATTTTTAAATATATAACTAAAATATCACCATTATTTTTATTTTATTCTATAATTAAACTCATCATAGATACCAGGATAATTGGTGTAATTTTTATATAAATACTGAGAATTAAATGCAACATGAAACTGAACAACTGTTACACTACATAATAATATCTTATTGATTTTATTGTATTGTTTAAACACAATTTCTTATTAAACACATTTCTATAATGAAATACCTTAAAATTACTTGACTTAACATTTTTTTCTTAAATGTTAACTGGGGTATAGAAATATGATAATCTCTTGATGTTTTTTTTTTTTACCAGCAATCCCTTGCAAAAGTGAGCTTGTTAAATTTAGTTACTTTTGTAAAGAGTTTGTGCCAGTTGAAAGGAAAATTTCTGTCCTTATCCAACATGAACATATTCTCATATTGTTGTGCTGTCCAAATTACCTGTCATTCACTCTGTTTGACCCTAACTTACAGAACCTATGTTTGTATCAATTGTTATTTGTATGTTCTGAACATGCATGAAGTATTTGCCACTGGACATAAAGAAAATAACAATCAGTCATAAATGTTCTTACAAATGAATAGAATACTAGGTCATAAAGTATTACAATGTACTATATTAACTTACTGTAGAATATTGGACATGATAGAATTCACATCAAACATAGTCTCTAATCCCAGTTCCAACAGAACGTGGTTACTACGGTATGTAAAGATTTGGAACTCTGCATTATGCTCATTACACTTTGGTTCTTTGGCTTCATGTAGAATTCCACAATCAAACTAAACAAATAAAACTTACTTTTATCAAACTCAAAAATATGCAAAGTTTAATAATTTCTATTGATAAAAGGGAAAGGCTATTAAAATAATAGTAATAGAGAAATTAAGACAAGAAAATTTTGGAGATTGCCTTTGCTGTATGTTAAAAGGGTGAGAAAAAAAGACAGGAAAGTAAAGAGGAAAGAAGATATAACATCTACAAGGAACAAGAAGGTGAAGGTTGATTTAGAAGTATAGTAAGTAATGTAAGGGGAAAAAGAAATACATGTATACTTCCTTATATGTTTCCTCAAACAATTAAGACATTTTAAAATCGGAAGCAAATCTGTAGTTGATTGATAGATGAAATTTAAATAATAAAATTTATCAAAATTTTGACATACACATGTTATTTGTAAATATATTAAAATTGCATTGACTTCAACATGCTAAGTACTATAAAACTTTTTTTTATTTTTTTTTCCTTGTAAAATTATAATCTATATGATACAGTATAAATTTTAGGTTTCAAAAGTTACTTAGAAAATGAAATAAATAGCTGAAATTCTTAGTAATCATTGGGAGTTTTGCTACAGCATATGTACCCCTCCTTAATAAGTTTTCAATCATACATCACTGTTTCATTAATATTTTCATTAAATATTGGGGCACACATCGAAACATATGTTTAATTACTTGTATTATTAAATTAATCTTAATCAACATGATTAAGCAAAAAAAACCTTATTTTCAAAATATATGACACACTTACATTCTATATACTTTATTCAATATTTAACAATAATATACTCACAAATCCAACTTCCACTCCATATAATTTTAAATATTCTGCTGTCTTGTCTAACTCTTTGAGAAAGCCTTTCAATCGTGGAATATCTGCAATAACATAAATAACATAGTTTTGCATGTTTTTTTCCATAGCAATGTATACAAATAACCTGTGTAAAAAAAGTATGGTATAGTGCACTAGTTAATAATAAAAAAATTAACCAAACACAACAGATTTCTCAACAGATCTGAATACAGTACCAACAAAATAAAATAAAGAATGAAAATTGGGAATATGTAAAAGAGACAACAACCCGACTAACATACAGAAAACAGCATAAGACCACCAATGGGTCTTCAACACAGTGAGATTATATGAGAAAATCCCAAACCTAGAGGAAGAAAAATTTGTACTAGTTCAATGAAAATGGTTGTCACCATTAACTCTGAAACATATAAATGAAGTTATTTTTTTTTTAAACATACAAGTATAACAAAGGTCATAGGCTCCTGACTGGGGCAGACGGAAAAACATAAAGAACAGCAAGCTATAAAGCTCTAGTGAAAATTGTGTTTTGACTGCATGGTATCTTTACAACATGCACATATTGAACAAAATATGTGCAAATTTACAAAAAGGCTTTGAACATGCATATATATATATGTACATATCCACCAACTCCACACTTTAGAACCTGATGGTCTTAACGAAAAAGACGAAAAAAGATACAGGAAAGATAAAGAATAATTTAAAACAAAGCATCGTCCTTTTTATCCCGTAATATTGGCCAATGGACGTTGCTAACTTCAACTACCAATTATGTATTTTTAAGGTAGCTAACTCCAAGTGCAACATGTACATTGATCTGCAAAATTTTCTTATTTTCAAAGCAGCTAAATGCAAGAGGTCATAGACATTGAGCTGCAAAATTTTCTTATTTTAAAGGCAGTTCAGTACAACATAGACGTTGAGCTGCAAAAGTTTCTTATCATCTACATCCGATTTCACCTGGATAGATGCACCCTTGATAAAGCTAGTTGGTCTAGCGAAATATTGCGTTTATTTTCATCATTTTGTAAATATTTTAAACATTCTTATATTTACATACTAAATAGTGTGTTAAAATTACATTGTTAGGCAATCTATAATTTTATTTGTGTAATTGAATTAATCTCTGTACTGATTAATCCACACTCCCATAGATTTGTATGTCATGTGCTGCTATTTATAGGCACTTATATATATATACATATATACAACTCGTCTAAACATCAACCCAACAATGTTAGATCTGTAAATTTGCTTTCGCAAATTTTTGGTTCTTTCCTCACCGGGATTCGAACCCATGCTACTGTGATATCGTGACACCAAATCGCCTGCACTGCAGTCGTCCCGTTAGACCACACGACCACCTGGGCTCTCTATAAAAGAGCTTTCGCTGGCCGTGTGTTACCTTTCCTCGTCAGTTTTAATCTAGCGGCGTACTACAGTACATGATATATAAGGCATGAAGATTTTATTGTTACAGATCAGCTAAATTATCTGTAGTAAAGGATCCTACAAATTAATGTAATATACAGTCACAGAAAATAATTATATTTATAAGTACGTCTGAGTCAGTGACAACTCTACAACAGATGTATCCATCGGATCGCCATCAATGATGGTGATACATGGCTGTGTACATAATGTATATACAACTCGTCTAAACATCAACCCAACAATGTTAGATCTGTAAATTTGCTTTACCAATATATATATACATGTATGTATATGCGTGTTAGTAAATGCAAAAAAAATTGTAAAGGGTTCAGCAGAACCCTACATATACATTTGTATGTCTTGCCTGTGATAGCTGCTGTCAGTGTAAAAGTGTAATGTTCATTTAAAAAAAAACATATCAAAATTTCTTTTATGCTTTATTTTGGTGTTGAGGATTAGCTTCTGTGCAAGTTTCATAACAATCCATGAAGGTGTACAGATTTATCATTAACAAAAATGTAAACCCTCACTGTCTGTTAATATTAACTGTATAATACTAAATCCATCTATAAAAAAAATACTGAAAATGAAAAAAATGTATTGTCAAAGGTTTGCTTGACATTATCTCACAATCATAAAAAAAAATCTGCAAAAGTTTCATAAAATTTTATCAAGCTTAGACAAAGTAATTGATGTGTAACCTAAACCCCAGACTTTATTTACATGTTAAAATTTGTTACACATCAATCACTTTATCAACCACTTCTGAACAGACTCATATGCACGAATTTCATACCAGAGACATATAAAAAACTTTAATTGTTTGCTGTAAAAAAAAAAATAAATCCATTTTTCAGTAAAAAACAGAAACAAAATATTTACAATCTTGCTCTGTAAATTGTATTTTGGTCTGACATAATCATATTCAAGCTTCAGTCAAAATTTCATAAAATTCAATGAAAGTTTGACAGTTATTGATGTCTCAACAAACTTAAAACCACAAACAAAACCTAAATACTGGCGCTGCTGACACAGATGAGCAAATCTAAGATCTCTATGTCTCTATTTTCGAGATATGAATGTTGCATGCTCAACAAAATTTTAAATTTTAAAGTTCATGGCTTCTTTATAAATGTAGTTACAAAATTTTGCTTTTTACAGTACTAGTATTGCAACTCATACCATGCCTACCATACAACATAAACTTATCCTTCTGGTTGATACTGATTTGAACATTGTCATACATAATATACAAGTTTGTACATGTAGCACAAGCTGAAAAGATAGGTTCTTTATTGTTTTATTTCAACAAAAATTTGACATAAATATAAACATCACAAGACTGACAAGAGTAATAAAATATTTTTCAACTGGTGACATGGCAGACATTGAAAGTTTCTAAAAGGGATATTGCATAGTGGAATTGTATAATCTGCAAAACCAATGAGCACATTGATGCATCACTCGTTTGTGATGGCTACCTAGAATGGTTTCACCAAAAATGCATCCAACTGAAACATGCTCCCAAGTCCCAAAGCAAAATACTGGATTTGTAGAAAATACCTTTGTAAAAAATTGTTTTTAAAATTGTATGCAATATTGTCATGATTGTAAAATTCAAATAAAAGTTTTGAAGTTTTATTTTAATACATATATATCACTATTTCCAGCATACATTGAAGTGCATTAACTTAACTATAACACAATGTAACAATAGACACAAATATTATGCATGTTACGGGGATGAAGTCCCCAATTACAGTAGAAAAATCAACAAAATATAAAAAGAAAAAAATGAACAATTCAATCTACTTATGAACTCAACATCCTTAATTTTTTTATTTTCTAACTTTTTTATTTCCTGCATTTGCGCAGAAGGTATTGTTACATTCATAATGAATTGGTTCCTTATCTGACCCTGCATTCCGGCAATTAGCATGATTAGTCTCCAATGTAACATTATATTTTTATCATTTTAACATTATAAATGTACATGTACATGCAACAGTAACCAGCTGTCTTCATAAAATCAATGACTATACATGTTGTATTTTATTTGGTTCATTTTCCAACTTGTACTCAACCAACTCTTAAAGACTTATGATTAGTAGTTAATGCTGTTTGTTAGTATTACAGACTGCTCATTAGTTTTAATTAAACAGTAAAACAATTAGATACTGATTGTATATTAAGGTTCATCATAACAAACAGACAAATATGGCTGTATTTACATGCCAAAAATTACTCCGAGTACAGACTTACCTGTGAAGTTGGTGTTTCAGAAAGATAAAATCTCTTTTGGATTTTGATGGGCATTTTTTTTCCTTCATGCAAAAGGTGTGAAAATCAACTAAGTTGTGGTATAACTATGAGATGCTCCCTCACGTAAAAACTGGTTTGTATTGTTTTGATTGTCCTTAATTGACATGGACAAGAGGTATCTTCACAACTATAGGTGAGTTAAAGAGTTTATCTGAGTCAGTGAGTGGACAGTATCAAAGTAATTCAGGTGTTTGTTTATTTTTTCACCTTCTGCAGAAAGGAAAAAAAATGCCCATCAAAAACCAAGAAAGATCTTTCTTAAACACAAAATACATTTAACTTTTATATACATGTATCTAGTGGATGCTAGGCATTAAAACTTTCCAATCAGCACAGGTAAGTCTGTACACAGAGTAGTTTACATTGTATGAGGTGAAAATACGGCCATATTTGGCCATTTGTTATGATGAACCTTAAGGATTATGTACTATTGTGTTGATTCAATAATGAACATATAGAAATTTTATAGAACATCCACAGCCTTTCCCCTTGTACTCTCATTTTTGGCAATTAGGTGCTTCATAGATAGAGGATAATGGCATGCAGTAGCAATGATTTCCTTAATACAAGTTTATTATTTTAGATATTGGTTATAACAAGTATAAATATAGATCAATTCAAGTACACCTTCTAGGGTGTGCTCGACTTTAGTGACTCAGCACAAGTTTTTTTGGAAATTAAAGGTTGTTTAGGATTTTGGTAAACAATAATACATCATAGATCAACAAGTGAGAAATCTATGTTTAAATCTGTGTCTGTGGATTTTCTACAAAAATCATGGTTTCATTTGCAACAAAATCCTCATTTTCTATTAAGGTTTATGTACCCTTCTGTAGCCATTTTTGTACGAATTTTTCAAACCTCAATTATATCAAAACTAAAGATATAATAAATAATAGAGATAGGCCATTTAGTACATGTTCTAAGGGGAAACTTGATGCAAAGCATTATTTTTTACTGTTTCATTGCATTTGATAGAAAAAGAGGACTTTGTGGCAAATAAATCAAGATTTTTATAGAAAATCCACAGCCTTTAATACAGAGATTTTTGTTATAAAATTTGAAACATAAATTACTCACTTGATTTTCTATGATGTGCTAGTGTTTATTTTTTACAAAAAGTTCTAAGTAACCTGTAAATTCCAAAACACCTCGTGCTGAGTCACTAAAGTCGAGCGCACCCTCAAAGGTGTACTTGATTTTGGCCATATTTATACTTGTCTTAACCAATAACTACATTTATAAACTTGTTTTAAGGAAATCAATGCTAGCACTGCATGCAATAATCCTATATCTATCAGTCATCAAATTGCCAAATATGAGAGTACAAGGATAAAGGCTGTGGATTTTCTATAAAAATCTTGATTTATTTGCCACAAAGTCCTCTTTTTCTATTAAATGCAATGGAACAGTAAAAAATAATGCTTTGCATCAAGTTTCCCCTTGTAATATGTACAAAATGGCCTATCTCTATTATTCATTATATCTGTAGTTTTGATACAATTGAAGTTTGAAAAGTTCGTACAAAAATGGCAACAGAAGAGTACATAAACCTTAAATGCAATGAAACAATAAAAAAATAATACTTTGCATAACGTTTCCGGATCTCCTGTAGTTGGTGATCGCAATACTGGTATACCAGTGGTATAAAAATTTTGTACCAGTATTGTGTTTTTTTTTTAAATAAACAATACATATAGCATAGTAGGTATTTATAATTTAATCTTTGATTAGAGGTGTCACATATTAACATATGACATGACAATTTTATATGAAATGATTGCATAATTAACTGATGATCATGATGATCTCATTGATGGTTCACTGTGAAAGTTCTGATGTGATTTCTTAAGGAACTGTACTGTCTCAGCATTTTAACAAACTCTTTACTTTCTTCTATGTTTTCTTCCAGTTCTCTCTTTCGGAGACTCAGTATATTTTAGTGAATAATTTTATATTGACATTGCTGTTAAATATTCTGTATCATCAGCATTGGTATCAGGGTATTGTTTATTTCTTCTTCAGGTGGCATTTATACAATCCCCACTTCCTATATTAATATTTAGGTATTCAGTTTGTTTAGATAGCATCTCTGCGGCCCTCTTATTGTAGGAGTGCTTGTCCAGCATTAGTATTTGAGTATTTGTACCAGTAGTTACATATGTATATCTGTTACAAATTGTATTGCCCATGATTCTGAATCAACTGCTTTAACTACCCTTAACATTCATGTAGACAAACTAGTTAAAATTAGATTCTAATCAAGTTTTCCTATTAAGTAACTTTTTTATATGTTTAGTGGATATTGATATCTTTTATCATGTTTATTGTAAAAAATTAATTATAAAACTAATACCAACAAATGCCAGAGTTGGATTTAGAGGGGGGCTAGGGGCCCGCCCCCCCCCCCCCTTTTTGGGAAAAAATTTGGTTGCTTATATAGGGAATCACTGAAGCATGACTGGAGCGGGCCCCCTCTTAGGTCAGTCAGTGGGCCCCCACTTATGAAAATTTCTGGATCCGCCACTGAATGCATATGATCTACATTGTAAGTATACATGTCTTAAAATATCTGTAAAAAATATAAAATGGCAAACATGTAAATGCTAAATTTACAGTGTTTTAGTGTAATAGTTTCATTGAATTTATTGAATGAATAATAACTCAGATAATAATAAGCTTTTTTTTTTTTTTTATATAAATTGAATTATATGGGGACGAAGTCCCCTATTACAGTAGAAAATTCAATAAAAAAAAAAATCGGGAAAATTTCCTGAATTTTTCATTGTACTAATGAACTCAAAATCGTTCAATTTTTTTTTGTCGCGTTTTTGAATTTCTGGATCTGCGCAGAAATCTACTTCCGTTTCTGGTCGTGTTTACATGAGACTTTGAATAAAATGTATATTTATAAGTCTAAGAAAGGAACTAATACTAATTCATTTAAAAAAAAAATGTTTGTTATTAAAAAAAAACGTTACCTGATGACAGCGTTTCTTTGTTTACATTGACTATGACGTCATAACTTAAATAACGTCACAACTGAAAATCCCTAACAACAAAACAAAATCGGAAACGTTACAGTATTTCCGTTTCTCTTTTTAACATTGTTGATTAAAAAAAAAAATCCTAGACTTCGTCCCCATTCACAGGTAATGCCTGCCTCATATCAGAAATATGATAAAATTATTAGCAATTATTTATATAATTTAAAACAATTGTTTGAATAATATGAGTTAATTACAATAATCTTTTGTTTATTTGTAGAAGTAAAGTAATTATTCTTTAACTGGTTGCTTATTGATTTCACAACTATCCTCTAATCTTTTTGAGTTCATTCAATCTCCCTTTGATATTCAATATCTTATTTTTCATTATACACCTTAAAGTATAGTCAACAATACAGCTACAATACTGGTATATCAGTAATGTACCAGTATTGCTGGTTTTTTTTTCAAAACAAGTTACAATACTGGTACAAAATACTTATACCAGTATTGTGGACAATACTGGTATACCAGTATTGCGATCACCAACTACAGGAGATCCAAGTTTCTCCTTAGTATATGTGTTCCAGACCATATGAGTATTTGGACCGTACGCGTACGGTCCGGACCGTATACGTATACTCGTACGGTCCGACCATACGCGTACGGTCGGACCGTATGAGTATACGCGTATGGTCCAGTACGAGATAACCATTTATCACAATCTTTATTTTTAGTTTTATAAATTGTTATCATTACAATCACTTTTAGATGGATAAAATGAACAATTGAACATTTGACATTAAATATTTGTTTAATTGTATATCTGAATACTAGTTTGGTACTCTCCCTCAAGGTGACACTTACTACCACAATTAATGATATAGTTTTTACATTTACATGTTTGCAGTTCATTCATGTTCCTTTGCATTTGCATTTTTTTGTAAAGTTTCTAATATTCTAAAATTGTCGTCCCACATCATGTTTACTTCCGATATCGTAAATTTCTATGATCATAATTCAATTAATGTATTACTGATCGACATACTAAATACAAGATATTAATAGATTTAATAAGCGTGAATTTTTTTATTAGTTAACAAATAAAGCTTTCATTCCAATTACAATTGAACTTTTCCATATTAATTTGAGAGTTAAGTTATGTTGATCTGTACATGAACTTTACATGCATTTGTAACTTATAAACTTAAGCAACTTCTTAATGATATTAATCAGACCGTACGCGTACGGTCCGACCGTATGAGTATTTTGAAAAAGTACGCATACGGTCCAGACCGTACGCGTACGGTCCAAATACTCATACGGTCCGGAACATATGCACAAAATAGCCCATCTCTATTATTCATTATCTTTGTTGTTTTAATACTTTGTCTTTGCAGTTTGAAAATTTTGTAATTTACATGTCTACAGAAGCCTGAGAAGGGTTCATAAACCTACATATGTAAATAAATTTTGAGTCACAACATTTGTAATTCATAGAAATTTGTGAGTACTTACCACGTTTGTAATAATAAACTGCCGATACTTCATTCCTTTGACGAAGGTTATCCAACTCGGATTCATCTAATATTTTTTTCATGTGCTGAAATTGCATTTCATTTACAGATTTGCAATTTACTGACACTGTTCCCAAAAATAGAAAAGCTAGCCCAATATTAAACCACAAGGTATCCATATTTTGCAACGTATTGTTTTAGAAACGTGGTAGCTTTATCAAGACCTTTTCCAGGAATAACATGTACAGGAAAAAAATATAAACATAAATATTTTATTTCTTCGGATAACCTTGGATGTTTTTATGCGAACCTTTAAGCAAGAGGTAGTCCGAAATATAATGATATAATATGTGTCTGACGTTTCCGAGTACATACAATCCTTTTGAACTGGATTTTATACTGAATAAAATTAGTTAGTTAGTTAGTTTACAATATAAGGTGTTTTCTCCGACGTCCGCCAAAAAAAGTAACCACTGAGATTTGATGATGATAATTATGATATACATTAACTGACACTACTCACTATAATGAAATTGCACACAATAGTAGTCTCAGTTTTTAAAAGAGAGACGAACGATATCAAAGGAACATTCACAACCTCAAACTCATAATCATAAAATAATATGACAACGCCATGGTAATCAACTCTGGTAAAAAGGGAAGAAAAAAGACCAAAAGACAGTACAAGACAGAAAAATGAAGAGTGACTCGGGAAATAAATATTTTTTATCGTCATGTCGACATTTTATTTAGGTATAAGAAAAAAACTTTAAATCGACTTAGTATGTAACAAAAAATTTGTTCTGGCATGACATTTGTTTCGCCGGAACAAATTTCATAGAAAATATGTTCCAGCACTATAAAATTTGTTCCGGAACTAATTTTTTAACCAAGTGTGAAATAAGTTCCAGAACAAAAATCACAGCACCATGAGTTTTGTTCCAATATTAAAATTTAAAAAAAAAGTGAAATAAGTTCCTGTGATATTAGTTTTGAACAAAGGTATTTTACAGAAATCAATGAAAATGTTCTGCTCCGACCGGCCTATTTCACAGAAAATAGGTGCTTGCATGGGGTACATTTGCAATTGAAGGCATAACTGTAGGATGAAGATAAGAAATAAAAGCGATGATAATGTATCATAATTTGTATCTATGTTTTATCTGTAATCATTTATGTGGTATTCGACCTCCTTGTTTCCTGTTGATCTGCCATGGGTAACCGGTGTTCTAATCATACATGTATTTAGTTATGGTCATTGCACAGTTTTAAAAGAGTGTGTCTTTTGTTTCTTTATGTCTTTTAATATAATTGATCAGTCACTTTGTCCTTTTCAAAAAATTACAAATCTTTAAAAGTTCATTTTTAACTATACTAATACTTTTTTTTTTTTGGAGTGACTTTTATCATTATTTCTTATTCTACTCTTTCCTGGTTCATAAGTGTCATTTTAAGTATTATTAATTGAGTATGTTATTAAATTTTTGCTTTACTCCACATGATCCAAATTGGATGTTTACACTTTTTATTTATTACATTATCTATATAATACATGTTTTTTATAATGACTTTAAACTCACTGATGACAAGTGCTCAGTATATAAGATAACTTGTTTAACCAGTGGCACATATTTCACAGACAAGGAACTTATTTCACCAGGTGAGGAACACATTTCACAAATCCAGAACTTATTTCACAAGGTAAGGAACAAATCTCACAAACATGGAACTTATTTCACTAGGTAAGGAACAAATTTCACCAACCCAGAACTTATTTCACCAGGTAAAGTGTGGAACTTATTTCATAGAGATGGAACAAATTATATAGAAATCGTCTGTGAAAAAAGTTCTCCCAGAACATATTTCCTGTGAAATTAGTTCCACTGGAACTTTTTTCACAGGAACAAATTTTGGCTCACAAGTACTGACTATAGTTAAAGGATATAGTATTCTTATTCTTAGATATGATACTACATCTATGATCTATATGTATTATAGGTTTGAACGGGTTTTTTTTAATTTAGACTTGTTTATATAGTCATTGTATATAGATATATAGATTACTGTCTACTTGAAAGACTGGCCTTTTTGCCTTCTAAATGGCTCTGAGCTTAATATATTGTAGGCTTCTATGTATTGTTGATGTCTATAAGTCTCTAGATTTGACATTGTTGTTTAATCAGTTTGGGGCTGACGTATTCCGCTTATGAAATATCTTAATAGCCAGTCATATTAAGTATTTTGAGAAATATAAGCATAGTGACTGGTATCTATATTTGGGAAATGTATACTTATTTCTGTAACTATTGTATAAATCTATAGTTGTTTAATGTTTTGTTTCATGCGTTTATATTCATACCAGAGACACTATGTTTATACATAATTGCACAGGCGCTTGGGTATTATATATGATACAGATATTTATTTTTGTTGTTTATTTAAATATTCAATTTTCTATATTTATAATACATATCTATTACTTTTGTGCATGTCTCACCTAGTGTCGAGTGATTTAAACGACTCAGAGAAAATACCAAATTTATTTCTTAGTATGGATAGTAAAATTTGGTATTTTCTTTGAGTCGTTTAAATCACTCGAAACTATGTGAGACATGCACAGAAGTGATAGATATATGTTTTATAAATATAAAAAATTGAATATTTTAATCATCAAAAAAAAAAAAAAAAAATCTCACGGTATCATATAACCAAGCGCCTGTGCATAATTGGTCTTCTTCTTCATAATACTGAGATTATAATAACTTATTATATTTAGGGAAGGTATTTTCAAGTTCTGATAACGTTTGTCTCGCCTTTTTGTTAAACCTAACACCAGAGACATATATAATAGATCATAATCATGTATCATGTCATAGGGAATAAAATGTATTAATAACAACCGTGCAAAACTCCTCACGGGTAGTAAAAGTCGTTCTAAACCACCATCATCGATATGTTTAATTTGATGGAGAGAAAAATAACGTATATTCACATTTCCCAGGTCTTTCATTGATCAAACGAACATAAAGCCCTGGTCACAACAAACCTACGACTAATCTATGCAGCGCCCCGACACGAAAATTGATCTAATCGCGGGTCATCCGTGTGATCGTCGTACGACAGTTGCACGACAGTCGCACGATATATTCAGCATCGTGGCTCTGTCGTGTGTCGGGGGTCGAAAATTGAACATGCACCTTTTTTGCTCTACGATTTTTTGTCGTGTCACTGTCGTGTCACTGTCTAATGGCTGTCGTGAGAGTGTCTTACCACAGTCGTGTGCCTGTCGTGCGATGAACACATTGTCGTGGATACCAAAATAACCCATCTTGATAAAAACAATTGTACGACTGTCACACGACTGACATACGACAATCTCACGACTTTCGCAAGACACTCGCAATACAGTCGCACGATTGTCTCACGATTACCAAATTTCGTACGATGCTCGCACAACATTGATTGTCTGTCGAACGACCGTGATATGTTCGTCGTTTTATTTACAAAAAATACAATTCGGATGGAATGTCCGTAAACGCCTCCCCGTCCCCCTTTACAGTGACGAAATTATCAGCATTGTCCCCAGCAGTTGCGAACCCAGCGCCATTTGTTTTAGCTTGTGGTTAGGGGTCATGGTCCTCCGTCTGGTCAACATCACCAACGTTTACCGCTACCACATTTCTTTTGTTATTTTTTCTTTTTGGGGGCATTATAGTTTAAATTCGCTGAACAATTATTAAATAAACTAATACGAAAAACATCGTTTGTTTGGACAGAACTTAATATAATGACCCTGACCGACATTAAAAGCAAATTGGAAATGGCACGCAATAAATTGGGCCTTCTTTAAATACTAGTAGTTCGGAGTCAGACGCGCGAGTGACCCACGACTGTTGTGCGACAGTCGTCGACATTGGCACGACAGTGACACTACGGAAAGACGCGCAACCCATGACACGAAAACCTAAATAATTTTCGTGGATTTCATATGGTATGCTCGTGCCTTGAACAGAGTACCTTTGTAGTTTTAAATTTTCTTAAATAAATAAATAAATAATTTTCGCAAAAAAAGAGGAATTAAACTCATGGATGTAAACCTTACTATTGTATGCTGTTACACTAATTTAAACAGTATGACACCTATAACACCATTAAAAATCTTTTTTCTCGGGATATATTAGTTTGTTTTGGGGATATTACGTTTTTCTTGTATTTCTCGGGAAATCGTGGTACCCAAAATAAATAGCTCCAAACAACTTACGATTGTCGTACGACTGACCGAGGACAGTATAATTACAATTCGTTTTTCTATACTATGTGCATCGTGGAACCATCGTGGACATGTCGTAGCTGTGACCACTCGAAATATTTTTTTGACATTATGCACGACAGTTCCACGACAACTATTTTATAGATCTTCCACGACAAAAAAATCGTACGGCAGAGGCGGATTTAGGGGGCAGGGGGCCGGCCCCCTTTTTTGGGAAAAAATAGTTGCTTATATAGGGAATCACTGAAGCGTGACTAGAGCAGGCCCCTTCTTAGGTCAGTCAGTGGGCCCCACTTATGAAATCTGGATCCGCCACTGGTACGATCTGTTGTGACCGGGGCTTGACTAATAAATAACAAATGCAACAATACCTGGTTACTACAACAATATGTATGTATGTATGTATGTATGTATGTATGTATGTATGTATGTATGTATGTATGTATGTATGTACTGGTAAATGCTGCGATATCCGAAGAACCCCTCGAAAGCTGCGAAGGTACAGTGGCATTCATGTACACTCCCTAACGGGATTAATGGAGATGTGTCACTAATTTATGTTAATACGACAATTATTTTTACAAGGACAATCAATCCCCACCCAACACAAAGGGAGTGCTAGGACACCGGACAGTCTGTTATTATGGTGGAGGAAGCCGAAGTACTCGGAGAGAACCACCGGGCCACTTGGTGGAAACAGACAAACCAGAGAGATATCAGAAGATTGATCTTCAGGTCAAATTAAGGGACAACATAGACCAACCGAGGCCCCCAAAGTACCCATTCTAGTTTAAACTCCGGTCTGGGTACCAGAGATGTGTGTGAAAGGGTGAAAATTACCCTTCTGATGTGTTGATATTTTTAGCACCACGAGTGAGAATCGAACTCGGGACCTTCAGCACTGTAGCCATCGGTCCTAACCACTAGACCACGAACTCAAACAATAATGGGGAAATTGTACGAATACGCTTACTCATTTTATTATGGTGGAGGAAGCCGAAGTACTCGGAGAGAACCACCGGGCCACTTGGTGGAAACAGACAAACCAGAGAGATATCAGAAGATTGATCTCCAGGTCAAATTAAGGGACAACTTTGACCAACCGAGGCCCCCAAAGTACCCATTCTAGTTTAAACTCTGGTCTGGGTACCAGAGATGTGTGTGAAAGGGTGAAAATTACCCTTCTGATGTGTTGATATTTTTAGCACCCCGAGTGAGAATCGAACTCGGGACCTTCAGCACTGTAGCCATCGGTCCTAACCACTAGACCACGAACTCACACAATAATGGGGAAATTGTACGAATACGCTTACTCATTTTATTATGGTGGAGGAAGCCGAAGTACTCGGAGAGAACCACCGGGCCACTTGGTGGAAACAGACAAACCAGAGAGATATCAGAAGATTGGTCTTCAGGTCAAATTAAGGGACAACTTTGACCAACCGAGGCCTCCAAAGTACCCATTCTAGTTTAAACTCCGGTCTGGGTACCAGAGATGTGTGTGAAAGGGTGAAAATTACCCTTCTGATGTGTTGATATTTTTAGCACCCCGAGTGAGAATCGAACTCGGGACCTTCAGCACTGTAGCCATCGGTCCTAACCACTAGACCACGAACTCACACAATAATGGGGAAATTGTACGAATACGCTTACTCATTTTATACTTACCCTTAAGATGACGTATTTTAATATATTTCTAATTCAGGGCGGATGGCTATAAGTACTTTTTACTATTTAATATAACTTTCAAGTATGTATAATTATAATGGCCAACCCGATAGATTATTCTCGGCAATAATACCTTGAGCTGTTTATCAATCACTCTTTTTAAAACATGTTTAAGATAATTGAAGTCACGGCATTCAATCTCTTCGATGCTAATTAATCCTTTCTTCATCATTTTCAAGACTCTTAAGAGTGGCCGATATTTTTATGTATTCTATAAATCTGCATTTCTTTTTTACTATCTGTGCATTATTTCAAACCTTATTAAATAATTAAAGTTGTCTTCCAATATATTCAAATTCAAATATCTTTATTCTTAATCAAAAGGCCCATAAACGAAAGAGCATATGTACAAATCAACACAAATTACAAATTTCATTCAATATTCACACAAGCAACATATGCAATCTAACATACAAACATGTACTGATTGTTAATAATTGAATAATGATTTAGAACAAATATGGAAACATGATTATAAGAAAAAAGTAAATACACGAAAGGAGAGAGCCAGTACAAAGAGGAATAACTCTATTAATTTATCTTAACTGTTGTCCTTTTTTCCTGTCCGATCCGGAAATTTTTATTTTGGTATAGACTGAAATTCAATAGAAAACAACTATGGGATATCCATCCATGACGCAACATCAGTCTATGCACAGCAAAAAAACAAATGAAGCATAGGAGCAGCTGTATAAAATGTATATTTTTTAATAGTGAATGTGCCTGTCCGAAGTCAGGAGCATGTGGTTGTTGTATGGTCGCCTTGGTTGCTGTTCTTCATTTCTAAACCACAAAGAGTCCTTTAACACGGAGAAGAAAAAAACTACTACTTCGATCGGAGTTTAAGTGCCTTAATTAAACAGTGTCCCTATCAATGATTAGAGCGGAACAGTTTTCTGAAGTAATGACCTAATTAATTCGCATCGGGAATTTTGCATATACATTGTTCGTCAAACACATGGTTTTGTCTCAATTTGATCAGGTACTCGAATGGTTTTACACTAGTCTTTATAGCTTGCTGTTCGGTGTGAGCCAAGTCTCTGTGTTGAAGACCATACCTATAATGGTTTACTTTTACAAATTGTGGCATGGATGGAAAGTTGTCTCATTGGCACTCACACCACATCTTATCATTACTATTAAACGAGAAGACCTCATTTTGTGTGTCGCTTCTCTTCCTTCCACAATAAATTAATCATTATGCCTCTGTGTACTTTGGGTTACATGCATTGTCACATTTGTCATTCATTCTTATGATTATTAAGATTGAGTTATTTTGAGAGAAAAAAGAAAAATAATTGGTGTCCGGATATTGTTTCCGTTATCAGACTGACTTTAAGTCATTGATAAGACCTCAGTTTTAAACATGCACAAGAACAACAAATCGTATGATAGATTACGAAAATGAAAAATAAATAAGCCAAATAAATAAGCCAATCAAAGCGTTCTCCATATGATGGTTTTTAGATCGCAAGAACTACAGCTATTATACCTCCTTAGAGACAATTATGTTTTCGCATTTATCCACCTATAAACTACGATTATACTACTATAATATACAAAGACTCTCTGTATTCTGTCTACTTTTTTTTCTGAAATATTTACTGTCTAAGGGGTCATACCAGTTGCATATGTATTGAAATAAGTAAAACATGTGGAAACAAGAATGATCAAGAATGTGACCATAGTATAAGGATGCCACATCGGCACTATCATTTACTATGTTTAGTGGACCGTGAAATGGGATAAAATCTGTAATTAAAATTAGAAAGATCATATCATAGGGAACATATTTACTAAGTTTCGAGTTGGTTGGACTTCAACTTAATAAAAAAAACTACCTCGACAAAAACTTAAACTTGAAGCGGGACAGACGGACGGACGGACGAACGGAACGACGAACAGACTAGAAAACATCATTCCCATAAATGGGACATAAAAATTTATTGTTGAAAGTGAAAACTTTAACCTGAAGCCGGACAGAAGGACGGACGGACGAACGAACGGACGAACAGACTAGAAAACATAATTCCCATAAATGGGACATAAAAAAATATTGGTGAAAGTGAAAGTAGTGATTTGGCCAAAATGAAAGTAGGTTAGAGATTAGAGGGAGGCAGGACTTATTCGGGACGTAGGGATCGGGTGATTAAGCTCGGGATTACGGGATTGATCTTTACGGGATGCGGGGGAAAAAAAATTCGGGATGTCGGGATAAATACGCACCTCGGGATTTCATGTTTTTAAGCACGGGATTTCGGGATTAGGGCCCCTCAGACCACCCCTCAAATGAGCCTTAGTCATTTATACGAGATTCAAATCCTACCATTGCCATGTTCATAGGGCTTTCAAAAGGAAAAACACTGATGGATTGTCCTAGAAGCACATTTAATTAGAACAATAATGGTCTATAAGCAGTATTGTTGTGCGTTTACCTTTCTACATTGGCTAGAGGTATAGGGGGAGGGTTGAGATCTCACAAACATGTTTAACCCCGCCGCATTTTTTGCGCCTGTCCCAAGTCAGGAGCCTCTGGCCTTTGTTAGTCTTGTATTATTTTAATTTTAGTTTCTTGTGTACAATTTGAAAATTAGTATGGCGTTCATTATCACTGAACTAGTATATATTTGTTTAGGGGCCAGTTGAAGGACGCCTCTGGGTGCGGGAATTTCTCGCTACATTGAAGACCTGTTGGTGACCTTCTGCTGTTGTTTTTTTCTATGGTCGGGTTGTTGTCTCTTTGGCACATTCCCCATTTCCATTCTCAATTTTATCATTTATTTCATTTTTGAAGCGCAAATTTTTAATTTAATTTGACTTTTACCAAAAAATGCATATTAGCAAAGGGGAAGAATAATTGTGGTATAAGGCCAGAAAACACGAAAAATAATTGAATTTAACAGAAAGGAAACACATAACGGACTTTGGAAAAAAGGGAGAGGGCTTTTGGTACCTTATATGAAATTCTCCAGTCATAATATCTTTTACAAAAATTGTTACAACAGTTTACAAGCTGTATATGCCCTCGATTTCGCGGGTGTCTTCTAGTACATATTGAAGACGATATATAAACCTTTCCTTTGTTTGAAGTCTGCATGGTCCTATTATTTTTTGTTATTATTTTTAATTTTTGTTCCTGGTATTTGGTTTTGTTGCGGTCTCATAGACGTACCTACATCTCTCTTTAAGCAGAGATATACACTCATAGTTCTGCTATAAAATAGACAGGAGTCTTCTCGGAATCGCAAAGCGCAACAGGTCACCTAAAATATTGAGGGACAGGATAAGGTTTATATGATATATAGAGAAGAGCAACTGTAATTATGAAGTCAGCTTAGAGAAACTCGAATTCACATTTTAAATTTTTTTTTTTTTATGCATAAAACTTGTTTTTTATTATTCAGATAAATAAAGACTGATTCCAAAAAAAATCCGCAAAAAAAACAAATAACCCTCTGCCTGTCAGTAATGAATAAATCGAAACATAAACAAACTTTGTTGGAAGCTTGTGATGATGGTGACGTTTCCGTGATAGAAGATTTGATGGAACTGAAGGTAGATGTAAATGAATGCATGGAAGATGGCACATCACCGTTGTGTTTAGCATCACAAGGAGGATATACATCAATAGTGTGTACCCTGCTCAAACATGGCGCAGACGTAAACCTGACAGATAATGGAGGGGTATCGGCAATGTTATTAGCATGTCAAAACGGACACACCGAGACAGCTACCGAGTTACTGAAACATAATCCAGATTTGAATAAATGTGATTCTCGACTCATTACCCCACTTTTCATGGCTTGCCAAACAGGACGTAAAGAGATCGTCAAAATATTACTAGAAAATAATGCCGATGTAAATAAGTATAGGGATAGCGGTGCTTCACCTCTATATATAGCATGCCAACATGGTTATGTAGAAATAGTTAGAAATCTACTGGCTAACAAAGCAGACCCTAATGTATGCACTAATGCAAATGAATCTCCCCTCAGTGTTGCAAGCCAAAAAGGATATAAAGAAATAGTTGATATGTTACTTGATTGTGGTGCCGATGCCAACATGTGCTGGAAAAGTGGCATTTCATCCTTATATTTAGCATCACAAAATGGTCACTTGGAGATCGTTAAAAGGCTTTTGATCGCTGGAGTAAACATAAATAGCACTGAGTTGGATGGTAGTACATCCTTACATATAGCTTGTCATGGTCATCATACAGATATTGTTCGCTGTTTAATAGAAAACGGGGCTGACTTGAATAAATGCAATAGCCAGGAAATCTCATCATTGTTCATTGCGAGCCATTTCGGGTTTGAGGATATAGTTCAGCTGCTTCTAGAAAACAAAGTAAACGTTAACAAGTGCAACAGTGGACGTGAATCGCCATTGTGGGCCGCTTCACGTAGTGGCTTTCTAGGGATTGTTAAACACCTGCTCGATAAAAATGCATCATTTGAGATGTGTAATAAAAAGGAAGAAAGTCCCTTGTACACAGCTTGCAAGTTTGGTCGTACTGACATTGTCTGTTTATTGTTAGATTACAAAGCTGACTTTCAGAAAGCCAATGATGAAGGAAGAACGCCATTGTATATTGCTTGTGCAAAGGGATATATCGATATTGTAAATGTGCTTCTTACACGAGGTGCAGATGTAAATAGTTGTTCACACTTCGGAGTATCACCACTCCATGCTGCTTGTCACGACGGTCATACAACTGTTGCTAAATTGCTTATTGAGAATAATGCTAATGTCAATGTTCGTGACGAGACTGATACATCGCCACTGTGGGACGCTGCTTCTGAGAATCTGTATGAAATTGTCTCTTTACTACTAGATAATGGTGCTGATAACGATATAAACTCCGTTAGAGATGACGACGGTACAACCCCACTGCATATTAGCTGCGAGAAAGGCTATGCCGATATTGTACGTTTACTACTTAACAAAGGTGCTGATGTGAACCAGTGGGACGATGAGAGATCTCCCATTGATATTGCATGCCAATATGGTCACAGAGATGTTGTTAAAGAGTTACTTGAGAAAAACCCTGTCATTGAGAATAGAGATTCTTTGTTCAACTTAATATTGTCAAATGGACACCAAGAAGTTTTGGCTGATCTTTTTACACAATCCGACAAGATTTTGTAGTGAAACAAAACTCGAAGATATTTTACTGCGAAGTAAAAAAGGCTATAAATGTTACCACCACCAAAAATATCTTCCTTTATCTTTTGAACTTTTAACAGTACCAACTTTTCAAAAAAAGTTTTTTATCAATTGTGTGTCAAATACAGAAGTTCCTTATAAAATGTCTCCATGTTTAAAGATGGTGGAACAAAATCCTCGGACTTATATATAACTAAGCATCATTTTACTGTTTACAGATTTCTTGATATCTCATGTTCGGAATGTTATACTTTTCCTATTAGTATACATATAAATAATATGCATCATAATTCAGTGGTTGACTTGTCGTTTGTTGCTGTCTGTGATATTTGTTTTTCGTCATTATTTTTTACATAACTCAGGCCGTTAGTTTTTTCATTCAGACTGGTACAGGGATTACCACTGCCCAGGTAATAAATCCTGAATACAATCATTAGAAACACGAAAAAATGTCGAATTCAAAACTTAATTTGAACCGATAGATATTATTTATTCTAACAATTCATGCATGGTTTTTATCTTTCAATGTAAGGCATACACTATACACCGTGTAGAACGCCACATGCAGGGTGTCGGCTATGTTTGACACGGGGTGGCAATTTTGAAACGGAGAAAAACGAATAAAGTGAGTTCAAGTATCAAAATTTCTTTTTTGAGAAGTGTAAGTACCAAATAATGTATTGCACGAAAGGAACCGAAACATAATCTAGCATGCATGTGGCGTTCAACACTGTGTTATGACCTTTTTATGTTACAAATACTGTCAGCAACCGATTTTTTTTAAAATGTTTTTAGTTTGGTAACCACTTGCTGAATTACCAGTTGTCAATTTTATTCTCGATATAGTTTAAATGAATATTTCTCGTCAAAACCTTTTCAACCAAGTTCTTTTCGACAGGATCTATGCTGTAACAGTTTTTAATAAGATCAAACTATAGTGGTCAACAAACAAATGACGAGCGTATAACTTATGATATTGCACATTTACAAGATTTACAACTATGAAGATCAGCTGATGTAAAGGGTCTCCACTGCCTCTGTTTCACCTTCTCTGATGGATTAATTATATCTGTTAAAACCTTTTCAAAAAGTTCAGTAACCATTGTTCCATCCTTGGCACTAGTTTCAATGTAAGGAATGTCGTGTTCATTGGCGAAGTCCTGTAAAGGATATCTATAAATAGATACAGGAATAATAAAACTATGATTATCAATCATAACTTATATCAAAGTTTTACATTTATAGCATTTTCAATGTGTTACTGGTGTGTATCTTTAGAATAAGCATTATTACTTTTTGTGTCATCCAAAAAGTAAATGACGGGTGACGCATACAGTTTAAAATAACGTATAACACTAATATATGATGTGTGACGAATGCAGTGTAAAATAATGTGATATGTACATTGATGTATGATGCCAATATAATGTGCATTATTCTAATATGACGTGCTTCTTTAGCTTTGGGTACACAGCCATGTTCTAATTCGAATAGAACATGGGCTGCACGTGATTGACGTCACAATTGAAATGGCAACGTCAGATGAATTTTAAACAACGCCAGAGATCAAAATAGACATTTATGTTGGTGTTGCTCGCTAGGAAATAAAATAAAAACATTCTAAAAGTAAGTTTAAATGTTTCTGGTTTTTTTTATTGATAACCTGTTGATTTTTCTATAGGGTTTTGGTTCATCAAATCAAAATGGCGACATTTCGAGCGTCTACTATAGGTCCGCTTCATAGTACAAAAGTTCAAAATATTCCTATTAGAATCGAAATAATTCTATCATGCCATGCTCTATGCTCATTTTAACATGGGTAGGCATTATATTTGTAAACATTTAATACCGCGCTAACGCTCGGTATTAAGATATTAACAAATATAATGCCTACCCATGTTAAAATGAGCATAGAGCATGGCATGAAAGAATTATTTCTTAAACATATCATACCGACAACTGATGGGAGAGGCATGCAGTTTAAATTAACGTGTCAAACCGACATATGACAGGTGACGCATGCAGTGTAAATTAACATATCATACTGAAATATGACAGGTCACCCCTGCAGTAAAAATGTATTATTGCTACTGACATATGATGGATGACGCTGGCAGTTTAAATTAAAGTATAAAACTGACATATGACGGGTGACGTATGCAGTTCAAATTAACGTAGGATGTCGATATACCGATATTACAGGTGATACATGTAGTTTAAATTATCTTATGATACCAACATATGACGGGTGATCCATGTAGCGTATATTAACGTTTCTTACTGACAAATGACGCGTGACGCATGTAATGTAAATTAACGCTTGATACCAACATATGACGGGTGACGCATTCAGTGTAAATTAACGTTTTATACTGTACTGATATTTGACGGGACACGCATGCAGTAAAAACGTATGGTACCGATTTTAGTACTCAGGATTTATTTTTCTGGAATAACTTCATAAAGCACGCTAAGACTAAGTAAGAGTCAAACGATTGTACAGCCATATGTTAAACCTTTCGAGGTATTGAAATAAATATGGAACTAAGTAAAACATACAAAGTGTCCTGTCAATTTTCAAACACCTTATTTTCTTTAGTGGCTCCTTGTGGGTTGACTCGGTCTGTGTTATACACATTTGTTCATGCACTTTTCCATCATTATATCTTTTTTATAGGGTTGTCATCTTCGTAATTCTAAAAATTTTACTTACGTGAGAAATTGAACCAAGCATTCATTCAAATCTGACGTACATTGTCGTATTGTAAAGAAAAAAGGTGTGATTTTGTTGAATATTTCTATACAGCCAAAAAATAAAGCAAACAAAAATAAATATGCAAGTTCCTCTGCTGATAATTTCAGATTCTTTAATTGTAAACGTTAGGGAACAGTCATTATTTATCAGCTGAGGGGGTCGGTGCATTTTAGGGGGGGTCATTGCCAAAAATATCATACCATTGGGGGGGTTACCATCAAAAAATATTTTAATTAGGGGGGGGTCACACAATAAAGGTTTTTATGTCTGACTTGTATATAAATTGTTTACAAAATTGAAGTAAGTGTGCTATCTGTGAAATAATGTCTGTTTATTAAATCTTTGATAGTGTAAACTGCAAAGCACCATGCAGCAGGATATGCCTAATTTCTCAAGGGCAGTGAATCTGATCACTCCTTATCACAGTTGTGTAAATTTACAATCAATAGATTAACAACTCTATAAAACGTTTCTTCCTAGTTTTGACCACAGGAAACAGTGGTTGGAAAGGTTTCTGGACATGCATAATTAACTTTCTATAGTCATGATAGTGTTTAAATCATTTTGATGTGATTCTTGAGATGAAATAGGTGTGTATATATAATTATTTGGATGAAAGCAAGGATGCATGTTAGTTATATGTCCGTCACATGGTAAAAGGTATAACTTATTTTATGAAATTATTACAAAGATATCGATTAAGAATAAAAGATGATCTCGATATTATAGGTATATCTCTTCTGTATTCTTTAAATTTTAAGGTAATATTTTTCTATTCATTAGTGTTTTTTGCCCTTTTCTCCTTTTATTCATATTTGAACACCAGTGTTCTCTGTTCTTTTTTTTTTCTTTTTTTTTTGGTCCATTTTTCGGTAAAATTTTATCCATTCTCCGATATTCTTTCCTATCCAGATTTCAGACCTTAATAAAAAAAAATACTTGATGGGCACAATGGTATTCACACACACTAAACAATACACTATATGATTTAGAAAAAAAACAAATATATTCAGCTGGGGCCCCTAAACAAAAATGTGTACTTGTTCAGAGAAAATTGATAACACACTAAACTCTTAAAACATACATCTGTACAAAACAAAGAAAGGCCAGAGGTTCCTGGATTGGTTGTATATTTCTTTTTCTCAAATAAATCATTTACATATTTAATCAAGAAAGGACAAGAACCATTTAATCGGTGTTATTTTATTTGCACTTCCTAAATCATTTGTACATTTGAATCCTGGACTCCCCCTCCTCCCCATTCATAACTAGATATTTTAAAGTTCAAAGGTTAAAAAATACAAGGGCCTGTGATTGTGTTACGGCCAGAAATCGCCTTTAAATTGTAGCCAACAAAAGACACAAATCAATAGTAAAATTTAACAATATTTATTATACAAAAGTTTACAAAAGGTATTACACAAATATTACTGTTAACTTAACTGTCAAAATATGAGTCCAATCTGTTATCTTTATCTGTATCCGGAAATCTTTCGGAATCCAATCTGAATATTATGTTCACTACTAAGGTCACAATCCAGTATGATGTTGTTTGTAGAATAAAAGTGTCAATCCAAATGCTGTGAATACTAATGTCTATCAATGTCTATGTCCAAGTTTAATTATGAGAGTTTAACTTTAGTGTCTGTATATATAGTGTTGTCATGGAAAATTCTAGAACACTCTATAATGGAACATTGTGGAAAATCCTGGAAAGTTACAACGGAAGTTTCTGGAATAACGTAGAAGTTTAAATTACGCATCTTTTATAAGGATCATTCTAGAAAGTTCCAATCATTCCTAAACTGCACAGTTATAAGATTATTTGGTAAACAACTATCAGGCCATACAACACAAATTAGGCCAACATAAATAAACATAATAATTACAATATCATAACACCTCCCCCCTTAAAAGAAGTTTTAGTGTAACAAAAACTTATCATGAATAATATGAACAAAAATACATAATATATACAAAGTGATTTAATAAGCTCTAGATAAAGCATCAGCTATTACATTATCTTTACCCTTAATATGTTTTACAATTACATCATATTCCTGTAACAATAAACTCCACCTAGTCAACCTCTGATTCTTGTTTCTCATTTTATGCATGAAGGTGAGAGGATTATGATCAGTATAAACAAGAATAGGATATACAGTGGGATTCAAATATACATCAAAATGTTGAAGTGCTGACAACATTGCAAAACATTCTTTTTCAATAGTTGAATAATTTTTCTGATGTTTATCTAATTTCTTAGAAAAATATGATATAGGTTTTTCAACATTATCATCTGTCTCTTGATATAAAACAGCTCCTATTCCTACATCGCTTGCATCAACGGCAAGTTTAAATTGTTTTTCAAAGTCTGGAGTAATCAGAACTGGACTATTAATTAAAAGTGATTTGCTATTTTCAAAAGCGTTTTGACAATTTTCACTCCAGATAAATTTAGAATCTTTTCGTAAAAGATGAGTCAATGGTTGAACCACAGTAGCAAAATTTGAACAGAATTTCCTGTAAAATCCAATCATGCCTAAATATCTCATAAGTTGTTTTCTATTTGTAGGAGGTGGAAATTTGGAAATAGCTCCCACTTTACCCATAATAGGTTTTACTTGACCTTGGCCAACTGTATGCCCTAAATAATCAACAGTGGCCTGACAAAATTCACTTTTACCAAGATTAACAGTCAAATTTGATTTTGACAATCTATCAAAAGTATCATACAAATGTTTTAAATGCTGTTCCCAGCTATCACTACATACAATAAGATCATCAATATAAGCATAACAACAGTCTAAATCTTTTATAACATTATTGATCATTCTTTGAAATGTAGCTGGAGCACTTTTCATGCCAAATGGCATTACAGTATATTGAAATAAGCCATCTGGTGTAACAAAAGCTGATATTTCACGAGCTCTCTGTGTCAATGGAACTTGCCAATAACCTTTCAACAAATCAAATTTGCTCACAAATTTTGCTTGACCAATGTTGTCAATACAATCGTCTATCCTTGGAATCGGATAGGAATCAGATTTTGAGACTGAATTTACTTTTCTGAAATCAGTCACGAAACGAAAGGTTTTATCTGGTTTTGGCACACGGAGACAAGGAGAGCTCCATTCACTGTTACTCGGCTCAATAATATCATTGTCAAGCATATATTTAATTTCTTTTCTCATAGCTTCAAGTTTGAGTGGATTGAGCCGGTAAGGATGTTGCTTAATTGGAGAAGCATCTCCTACATCAACATCATGACAAACAGCAGTGGTTTTGTTTGGCACATCTGGAAAAAGATTTTTAAAAGAAAATACCAAAGTTTTTATTTCTTCTCTATGATCAAAAGACAGATGTGCAAGTTTTGAGTCTAAATTTGACAAAGTTTCTGAATTTTTCAATCTAACTGTCTCTTCCAAAGTTTTAGAACTAAAAGGTGGTTCAATTACATCTGGTTTGTCATGATTGTTCTCAAATTTAACCATGCCTAAAGTGGCAACTGGTTTACTATCACATAGAACATTAGTACGCTCAAAATATGGTTTTAACATATTAATATGACACACTCTATTTTGTTTGCGCCGACCTGGAGTTTTTACAATATAATTCAAATCATTAATTTTATTCTCTATTGTATAAGGACCACAATATTTAGCCTGTAAAGGATGTCCAGGGACAGGCAGAAATACAAGTACCTTATCACCAGGCTCAAAAACTCTGTCCCTGGCATCTTTATCATACCATATTTCCATCTTGTTCTGTACATTTTTTAAGTTTTTCTGAGCAATTTGACAAGCAGTATACAATTTTTCTTTAAATCTAGATACATAGTCTAAAAGATTCAAGTCAGTATGTTCAGTAAGCCACTTTTCCTTAATCAATTTTAACGGTCCCCTTACAGTATGACCAAATACCAACTCAAAGGGACTAAATCCAAGGGATTCTTGAACAGCCTCTCGAACCGCAAAAAGTAGAAAGTGAACTCCATCATCCCAGTCTCTGTCAAATTGAAGACAAAAAGTTCTAATCATGTTCTTCAATGTTTGATGAAAACGTTCTAAGGCACCTTGAGATTCTGGATGATAAGCACTTGATCTGTACTGAGCAATCCCTAACTGGTATACGACTTGCTGAAATAAACCTGACATGAAATTTGATCCCTGGTCGGACTGTATAGACTTAGGAAGTCCTACTAATGTGAAAAATTTGATCAAAGCTTTGACGATAGTAGGTGTCTTGATATTTCTGAGCGGAATAGCTTCAGGAAAGCGGGTAGATGTACACATGATTGTCAATAAATATGCATTTCCAGTCTTGGTCTTTGGTAAAGGTCCAACACAGTCAATTAGAACTCTGCTGAAAGGTTCGTCAAAGGCTGGAATAGGCAGAAGTGGTGCTGGTGGTATTTTCTGGTTAGGTTTACCAACAACCTGGCATATATGGCATGATTTGCAGTATTCTGTGACATCATTTCTAAGTCTGGGCCAGTAGAAATGTTGCAATATTTTTAGGCAAGTCTTCCTTATACCTAAGTGCCCAGCCAAGGGGGTGTCATGGGCAAGACCAATAATTTCTTGCCTATAAACTTTAGGCACCACCACTTGGTATAGCACTCTCCATTCCTCCTCTGGGGTGGCATCAGGAGGCCTCCACTTCCTCATTAAAATGCCGTCCTGATGGTAAAAGCATTCGGCCACTTTGTCTGCTTCCTCCTGTGGTTGAGCTCTCTGGCTGAGCTGAAGAACCTCAGGGTCTTTATGTTGTTCTTCAGATAAATTCTTTCGGTCTAATGAATGGCTGTTAACGTCTGGCCATGGCATAATAACATTCTTGTTAACACTAGGTGGTCTTGTAATGGCCTTTTCTGAGCTACCAGGACCTTCAATGTCAGCTATGAAAGTGTCAGAAAGGTCCATGTAATCAAACTTGTCTGTTTGCAAATTCTCATCTTGTTGTTTTCTAGCCATCGCCCTAGTAACAACACAAGCTGGATATAATTCAGCATCATCTTCAGGTGATTTAACATCCACTACCGGTTCACTGGTAACAATTGGTTCAGCAACCACTTTGTTCCTAGCTAGATCATTTCCTAGCAATAAGGTAACACCCTCAACAGGGAGATTAGGACGAACACCTCAACAACTGGTCCAGTTATCAAATCTGACTTCAGATAAATACGATGGAGAGGAACATCTATACAACCTAACTCTACACCTTGTAACAAAACGGAGGCACCAACAGAAGTATTCTCGGACAAAGGCAACACACCTTCTAACAATAAAGTCTGAGAAGCTCCAGTGTCCCGTAAAATCTTAATAGGCTGAAGAGTGGTATCATCAACAATAGAAACAAACCCATCAGACATAAAGGGTTTGTATTCCTCCATGTAATCACAAAAACTGGACTTAAAAGCCTGACTCGCAGGACATTCCAACGTACTGGTAATATAAGGTGTCGTACAAGCACTGGACTTCGGCTTATTATCGCGTTCATTCTTCTTCTGGAGTCTAAAACAATCAGCCATCAGGTGACCATTTTTCTTACAATAAGCACAAATCAGTGACTTCTTCTCAAAAGTATCAAATTTTGGACTAGACATATTATAACTGGACTGACTCTTATTCTGTGGAACAGGCTTACTATCAGTATGCTCAGTGCTTTGATTTTTGTAATTTCCACTGGAAGTATTAACATTTTGACCCTTGAAACTTCTTTTATGTGAAAGAGTATAATTATCTGAAATAACAGCTGCATCATGTATTGACTCAACAGTTTTGTCGTCTAAATGTGTTTTTAAGTCTAAATGAACACATTGTTTGAACTCTTCTAATAACATCAATTGTCTTAGGTTATCAAAATTGTTATCTGTTTTCTTTGACGTAAGCCATTTATCAAATAGATCTTCTTTTTCCCGAGCAAATTCCACATAGGTTTGCGAATCAAACTTTTTATAAGATCTAAATTTCTGTCTATATGCTTCTGGTACTAGCTCATAGGCTTTCAAAATTTCCTGTTTCACAGTGTCATAATCAGAACTTTTTTCTGATGGAAGTGCGGAGTATATTTCAGCTGCCTTACCCTCAAAAACACTTTGCAGCATCGTAGTCCAATACGGCATTGGCCATTTCAAATTATTAGCAATTTTCTCAAACTGTGGAAAATATTTATCAACTGTTTTTTCACAAAATTTCGGAACCAAACGTATATTTTTTGCTGCATCAAAATAATCTGATTTCGACTGGACTTTAGTGTTGCTTTCTTCTTTGACCATTTCAATTTTCAGTTTTTCCATCTCTAGCCTTTCTCTCATTTCAAGTTCTTTTAATTTTAATTCATCTTCTTTTATTTTCTCCATCTCCTTCATTTCCAATTCTTTTAGTTTGAGTTCATGTTCTAATTCAAGCTGTTTTAATTTAAAGGCGTCAATATTTTCGACCTTAAGTTCAAGAGCCTCTTCACCTAAAATTTCTGCGTCAACTAATTTGTCTATAACCAAATTTTTTATAATTTGTTTTCTCATAGATACTTTAAAAACTAATTTCAGTTCTTTAGCAAGCAACACTAATTCCTCTTTCTTTAAATTATCAAAACTCTCCAGGTCTGGCGTTTTCAAAAATTTACCAGCATCAAATGCCATTTTGTAGAATTTTGTTGGCTAGTTATAATAAAAATATTGAATAAATTTTGAAAAAGATATTTTCGTTATCCCGGACGAGCCCCCAATTTCTGTTACGGCCTGAAATCGCCTTTAAATTGTAGCCAACAAAAGACACAAATCAATAGTAAAATTTAACAATATTTATTATACAAAAGTTTACAAAAGGTATTACACAAATATTACTGTTAACTTAACTGTCAAAATATGAGTCCAATCTGTTATCTTTATCTGTATCCGGAAATCTTTCGGAATCCAATCTGAATATTATGTTCACTACTAAGGTCACAATCCAGTATGATGTTGTTTGTAGAATAAAAGTGTCAATCCAAATGCTGTGAATACTAATGTCTATCAATGTCTATGTCCAAGTTTAATTATGAGAGTTTAACTTTAGTGTCTGTATATATAGTGTTGTCATGGAAAATTCTAGAACACTCTATAATGGAACATTGTGGAAAATCCTGGAAAGTTACAACGGAAGTTTCTGGAATAACGTAGAAGTTTAAATTACGCATCTTTTATAAGGATCATTCTAGAAAGTTCCAATCATTCCTAAACTGCACAGTTATAAGATTATTTGGTAAACAACTATCAGGCCATACAACACAAATTAGGCCAACATAAATAAACATAATAATTACAATATCATAACAATTGGGATTGAAATAACAGTCAGTATTGAAAGTTTATCTACCAGTATAGAATTATAGGTTGCAGTAAAATTAATTAATAAATTGGAACATACAATTTTCTGTATATTTTTTTTCTATTTTTACATGTACGTGTCAGATATTCCTTTTTGAAAAAAAAACAAGAAGAAAAGCTGTTTGTTATACTCAGAGCTTCTCAAAGCCGGTTACTATGTAGCTGGTCATCATCTCCTCAACACAACTGGAAATTCTTTTTTTTTTGGGGGGGGGGGGTCAAACTTTTGAAATTATGTTCTTAGGGGGGGTCATTATGTGGTTTTATAAAATAAAGGGGGGTTCCCAACATAAAATTTTATATCAAAAATTTGAACCGCCCCCCTCAGCTGATAAATAATGACCATGCCCTTACTTACCTCTGCTAGAAGTTTTCCAATAGCTCTGTCTTCTGTGGTGTCTATCTTATTACCAACAAGAACTGGGAGTATACATCTGTTTGAATATTGTCTGATTCGGTCGAAAAATGATTTGATGTTTGCAAAGGAATCCTTAAAGAAAAAATATTTGCATCATTCAGGAGTAATACGTTAGCAATTTTGAAACTAATTGTGAGTGCTTTTGTCATTCTGGTTTAAAGAAGCACTGTCGTTTATTTTGCTTCATATTTGAAAAACTTGTATATCTTTTGACAAATCTAGCAAACGACTCAACAAACATGCTATTTTTCAAATGTGGTTTTATTCTTAATAGTATGTACTTCAAAACATCACTGTTCGTCTTGCTAACTTTCGTCTATTGACTACTAGTATTAACTTTTGTACAAGTGATCTCGTAAATCTGCTTTATAGGCTTTGTTTATAACACTTTGTTTCTTTTTTATTATTATTCGAGATTTTAACCATAATCATTGGACTCATTCATTCCAAAAAATGTATTGAATCAATTATTTGACCGTGTGTTTCTTAAGCGAGTCTGACATTGTAACTTGGAAATAGCTGAAACGACTGAGTTAGCATAGTTATACTTACATAATTTGTGACGTCGAACATCACAATAAACCCATCTTTATTGCGGAACTTTGAGTAAGCTTTCTCTCCAAAGAGGTTTTTTGAACACAAGTCGTACTAAAATAAACATACGAAACAACATGATGAATTTCTGCAAACATAGCTTGAGAGAAATCTTTAAAAACGCATAAAAATTATAGCATTGAAAAAAGGATTTGTATATTGATCAAATCCTTCATTGAAATAAGAAAACTTAAAAGGCATACACCTACTCATAATAAAGTTTTGAAATATTATTCTTTAATTGAAATCACTATGTCGCGTTACATTCTTTTTATTTTGGAATAAAATATACATTAGGTTAATGTACGAGGAAAATGACTTACTTTTTACATTGGATACTATTTACTTTTTTGCTTACTTACGATATCCACTTCAACTGGTTTTCCGTCGACTTCTACGGATTTTTTGAACTGAAAATCGAACAAATAAGGCATGTACTTGGATGTTATTACTTCCAAAAACCTTTTAAAAAGTCAATTATTCTCGTTTTTTCTTGTTGTCATCTGGGTATATTGCCATCTTTAATTAGGACTATGTTTTGCTGTTTGTTTGTTCGTTTTGATTATTTTTTTAAATATAAAGTTCTGTTACCCCCATGACAACTGTTGGCCCCTGGACCTTATAAGACCCATGTCAAAACAAATTATCAAATTATTATGGCGTTGTCAGTTCGTCTTCGACGGATGAGTTTGAATTACGTCTATTTTTTTTAAAGAAAAAATACTGCTGTGCAAATCCATATTCGGGCAAGAAAGGCTCAGCGAGTCATCATGGAAAGGGCCGACTTTTCTTCTTTTTTTTTTTTTTTTTTCTTTTGCAGAATATCAGATATTGACCCGTAAAAAAATTTTTGTTTGTTTTGTTAAGTTGTCTATAGTCAAATGTTATGAAAATGAATTTGACTATTAAATCTTGAATTTAAATTGATAATCTTGTTGATTTGTACTCACTACAGAGAATATATCACTTACTACAGTTATTTCAGTTGTTGACTTGTATTCATCTGTAAATGTATTTCCCTGTGGAAATGTCAAAGTATACATGAATCGTTATTTGTGCAATAAAAAATGCTCTAATGACCCTGGTTTACTTTCAATACTATCCAACGGTGCCAAGAAGAAGACAAACTGTAGCAGGATTTCAAAAGAAAATCTTACTTTACTGTTTTTCCCTAACGCGTTCTGCTACTCACTAGTCTTGTTAGCAATCATAAAACAAATTTGAAATGAGTTCTTGATCCCCAAAATTGAGAAAATCCGCTTATAAAGCCAAAACAAAAATTGGTCAAGCGTCTCACATGTCTGTCTGAACGAGCCTAAGCATGACATATGCACATTCACCAGCGCTAAGCGGCCGCGATTATGTCAAAAGTTGGTTCATGCAGAACTCATCTACACACCATACAACTGTATACCTGATTTTACACAATTATTGCAAATCTATGCGAAGAAATCTTCCTTTTTAATATTTTTGAAAAGTAAAAGTGCTGTTTCTAGGTCAAAAGTATTTCACGAAGATCCTGATAAAACTCAAATCTCATTTTCAATTGATAGTTCTCTGTCTAATACACGAATTAAGCATGATCAACAAACAAAATGAGACACTGTAACTTTTACTATGTTTTTCTTCATTATCATAATTAAGTTGAAGACATGTAAAACATCTATAAGAATAGAATTATCGGCAAACTAACTTCGAAAAGATATAATGATTATAGTTAGTATAAGAGACATTTGGAGAAACGATCCAATTTTATCATGCGACAGCATTTTTCTTTGTTAGAAGGTACATGTATACTCAAAGATTAAAGGGCTTCCAGATACTATTTTATCTCTTTTTTTTTGTCATATATGTAAATTTGTGACACCTTCAGAACAGCTTCTGATTGAAAATATAAGTATACAGGATTAAAAATTGTCCGATGACTGTCATCTGAAACTGAAAACCTTTCACACCCGGACCGTTGATAAACAAATCACTTTCTTTTATCATAGTTTGGTAAATTGATTGACACCGTAATATTTGTAGAATTCTATTTAAAACCAGGGTCTTGAACATTCTACGTGGTTTTCCACACGGAGGGCACCTGCATGCATGTTATATAAAAGTTCTCGAATAAATCAAGACAATAACATAATTCAATTATTCAGAAATGGAGGAAATACTTCCAGATATTCTTCTTTACCTTTTTCGCTTCGTCTTTGGAGGTTGTGAGACTTTTAAAAATGTTGCTAAACTGTATTTTCTTCGAATCTTTGTTCAATTTGGAATTAGCTTAACTGAACTCATCTTTCTCGAAATATCAGCAACAGAGCAGAACACTACTAGAATAAGCGATATAAATGCTAGAAGCGCGCCAGAACAAGCGATGAGGTACAGTGTTATTGGAAGTTTGTCCATCTTTGTGGCTATTGCTATTTGGTATTTTATGCATTATGTTTACAGAAATGATAAAGACCAGCCAGCAGTCCCCCATAAGAAGTTAATGGAAATGGTTTGCTTGTTTAAAGTTATGGAAATACTGATCGATAGCTTGTTTGTTGCATATACTGCTGTATTGTATAACGATTTCGAAGTTGCACTTCCTTTTTTTGCCATACCGCATGGAAATGTAAATTTAACTGCATGGATTATTTCTCTGGTAACATTCATTGACATACTGTTCGGAGTTGTTGAATTGATTTACACAGTTTATAAACTATGTAAAGAGTCATCTCGCATACATCCTGGGGATGAAAAGCCACCAGAAATACCCGACATGAACGAGATTTTCACTTAAAAAAAAAGAAACAATCTGTTAGCGAAGGGTTTATTTTTGACTGGTGATTATTAAAATAAAGTGTATGTGACCGTATATATCGTTTCTATATCCAACAAAAAAATATAGTAGGAACAGAATAATGGTAGTTTAGTAAGGATTCAGATTTTTTTACTTTAATTAATTTGGTATTTTCTTATTTGTATTTGGCACACAGTTCTTACGACTTTATACTGTATAAATGTTATAGACTGTTATTATAATTAAAATCTTCAAATCACTTGAGATCTTAATATTCTATATTTTATATGATATGGAGTTAGTTGTTACATTTCACTAAATAACAAAACACATACTATTCATTTGAATTAAATGAAAAAAGATTTCAGTATTTGCTTGATACCTTTTAAGAATGATAGTCATGATGTTTTTGTCACTAGAGTACACCGTCGAGTGATATTTTTTCCGAAGATTGCTTATTATGTCCCTTTGATCGCGGACTTATATCAGTCGCATACATTAATATAAACTTCATACAAGATAAAGACCAATAATTTGTTAGATATTATGAACTAATTGTACACGCAACTGCATTATTTATTTAGACGACTTATTCTATATGGTGGCAGTTAACCAGGTTTACCATTTCCAGAAAAGAAAAGTTATATTTTACAACCACCATTTTTTTAAACATATTTCGAAAAAAGTGGGCACACTCGAAAAAGCCCTTTAAAATCACTCGAAAAAAACACGATCCTAGCCGGACACTATACCTACCGTGTATTATAAAAAAAAAAAAAGGCAAACAGATTTATCGGCTTTGTCCATTGTCGACGGACGTACGTGTATATTGTTTTTAATTCAAGTTCTATATCATTTGGTTTACTGTTGAGAGTTATCTCATTGGCAATCATACCATATGATTCTTTTCATATTTATGGAAGTCTCTCAAACCCCCTTTTAGTTTGGTTTCTATTCAAGGAGTGCAATTTTGGTTTCAAACACAACTTTCTGTGTGATTCGCTGTACGGTATTGAAATTCTGTAGACTACTTTTCGGCTATTTTTTTAATATTTCTTTAATGTTGATGAGCCGTTGTCCGATTTGTTGAATTTGTTCTCCTAACATCAACCACAATGTATGCTATTAGTTAGATGTACAGAACCGACGAACTGTATTACTGTGGATTCATTAATATTCGTTGGATACCAATTTTTGTGGATTTCGTGGGTACAGGGGAACCACGAATTTAAATGTTAAAATTTCTAAAGGAATGTATGCAGATTTTGCCAAAACCACGAAATTAAATAACCCGAATATGCAAGTTTTCCTCAAACCACGAAAATTGGTACCCACGAAAAGGTAATGTATACTTACTAAATAACGATTGTATTATTAGATACTTACTAAATAACGATGAATGATTGATGTCTTTCCGGATGGAAGTCCACATATTAATAAACTGCATCTATATAAAATATATTTAAAAATGATATGATATGTGTCAAGGAAATTATTATTATTATATTTTTATTTAGAAAAAAACATATATAAAACAGAGACGAAATCGCGCGCAGATGACCTTAAACATCTCATTTCTAAAAGATTAAGGATGTTCGCTACTCTGTTAAAAAATAACAAGCTTTTTAAAAGACTATTATGAATTGATAGTATATTAATAAAGAAACTCAAAAAGTAGAAAAAAATGGAGGGTCCGTGTACTCATTTTCGAGATATAAGCCATTGAAAATTTGGCGGAAATAATTCTCTCTAGATTTTTCATATATTTAACATTGGCACCTTATTTGTTTCAAAAACTATGAAAAAAATAACAAGAATTTTATAAAATTTTGAAATATGGCTTTTTAAACTTTATGTAATAAAATAATGAAAAGAAAAGTAGGGGTTAGTGGGCAAATTTTTTTAATGACAATACATGGATAAAACCAGAGGATTCCGAAAATCTGGCAAAAAATCAAAAAAAAGGAGGAGCAAACATCCTTAAGTGCAAACAAAGCTTTAGCGAAAATTCCATAGCACTTGAAATAAAGAATACAGTTACATCTGTCTCGTATCTTGACTAACATCTAGAAATTGACAATGAGGGTCGATTGAGAACGAAATTGGACGACATAAGAGATGATTACAGCTTCCCTATTGTGAACTTTCAATTTCTTTTAAGCAAAATTCCAGCAGCGCTTGCGTATGTATTATATATCTCCCAGATGAAACGATATTTCAGGGCTTGCGTTTCCTATCATGATTCCCTTAAAAGATAACTGCTGCTCACAAAAAAACTTTTAAAACCACGAGTTTAAAGTGGTTAACTTGAAATTATCCCTTCGAAAATCTTGCGGACGCCATCAAGAGTTTGTTGACCGATATGGAATCACTATGCTGTCCTCTTTTTCCCAAATATGACCTACCAAATTATACTTATCATGGGTTCATACGTATATGATAAATAAGATAAGTGCCACATGTGGAGCAGGATCTGCTTACCCTTCCTGATCATGATCACCTGAGATCAACTGCGGTTTTTTGTGGGGTTCATTTTGCTCAGTCTTTTATTAAATTAGTTGTATATACTGTTTGTTCCTTTTTTTTGCCATGTCGTTGTCAGTTTATTTTCTACCAATGAGTTAGAATGTTCCTTTGGTGTCTTTCGCCTCTCTTTTGTTGTAATTCACATTTTATTAGATATGCAAAATGTATGTATACAGCACACCTATAATAATAATATTAACATATGTGGGCAATCCCTTTGTAAAGTAAGGTAAAGTATATGTTTAAATCAATAAAAAAGGGTGGGGACAAAAACTGTGGCTTTTCGAAACAGTGTCCATGACATTTGCAGGCTTATGGAGGTAGAATGTCATTGTTAGAAAAATTATAAACATGATAAATATCGAGATTCAATGAAATACGTATTAGTGAAGAAGAGATAAACACTTTTCTTGGCTTCTTTTTTGCGGACGCCGAACTATACATCATATATAAGTTTTGAAGATGTTTTACTTTATCGTTTGAAGTGAAAAATATTTGAATCTACATTTTAAATTGTTACAAAAAAAATCAAATTTCTGCTCTATAGATTTGCTTTCATAAATGAAATCTGAAATATATCCCTAACAAATGCACCGTATAAAATGCATATAAGAGTACACCTACTTATAAACTGTTACGCGTCGCATACTAAGTACAGAGACATGTATAATAAATCTAAATTAAAAAAGGGAATTCTTAAAGCTTACTTTGACAAATTTTAAACTAACTTCATTCCAACAAGTTTAAATTACATGTTCTAAAAAAGAGCTACAAAAAAAATGCTCTGCTTTATAAATTTTCTTTCATAAATGAAGTCTGAATTATATCTATAATAAATACACCGTATCAAATGCATATATTAGAACACCTACTTATAAACTGTTACGCGTCGTATACTATGTTTAGAAACATGCATGATAAATCTAAATTAAAAGACGAATTTGAAAAAAAAGGAATTCTTTTACTTTGCCAAATTTAATCTAACTTCATTTCAACAAGTTTAAATAAAATGTTCTAAAATAGAGCTAAGAATTGTTTGTATTGTAGTAAATTTAAGTCTTTGAAGATTTATTCAAATACGCTATTGAACATTACTAAGAGCCAATAAATACAATAATTTTGTATTTTATAAATTAGTGCCTTCAATAAATAAAAGTCGTCATAGAACAGTCTCATTTTCATACCGGTATTCGAAATGACTCGTTTCATTGCTATTACAACAAATATGTCATAATAACATGACAGAGAACAGAGAGTTTTGTTTCGGAATATTCTAGATAAATATACAAAAAGCAAATTTAAGACAATGTACCCTTCTAAGCCTGAAGGTGGCTGGGGGGTATAAAAATCCAATATAGGAATTGGCTAATTTTTTTAGTAAATGAACTTTATCATATGTTTGGTGAAAAACAAAAATAAAAAAATCGGTTCACCGTCTAGTTATTTTTTTTTTAGGGTTCAAATTTTTATGGTTTTCATTCAAGATTACTATAGAAATGATAGGGAAATGAACGCAAAGCTACCTTTTTTGAGGAATTTCTAATGAAACCTAATATAAGATTTTTTAATGTTAGTATTTTTTAATATTCTATTTAACCTTCATGCAATGTACACTATTGCTATGGTGCAACAGCTCACGTAGTATGTTTGCCCAATACCAGTGGCTGTCCACATTCCAAGCTTTTAATCCCTATTTGTTAATTTGAGCTCTTTCTGCACGACTCTCTAACAGATCAACATAGCTTACATCTCAAATTAATGTAAAAAGTTCAATAGTAATTGAAATAAAACAAAATAATGTTATAACTATTTTTAAAAATCACGTTTATTTAATGTTAATCTCCTGTATTTAGCATGTCAGTAATTCATATATTGAAGCCAAGTATGCTAATTAAAATTGAAGTTATCAGAAGTAAACTTAGAGTGATAGGACAATCGTTTTAGAATATTAAGGAACTTTACACAAAAAAAAATGCAAAGCAACGTGCATGAACAAATTATGTTACTGTAAAAAAATATGACGTTCTTTGTGGAAGTCAGTGTCACCTTGAGTACCAAAATAGGAATCACGGATATAAAAATAAACAAATATTTAATTACAATTGTTCGCTTAATCATTTCATCCATATACATGTAATAAAATCAATTTGTATAACTACAAATAATGATTTTGATAAATATTTGTTTAAATTTAACCAATATGAGCTGGACCGTACGCGTATACTCATACGGTCCGACCGTACGCGTATGGTCGGACCGTACGAGTATACGTATACGGTCCGGACCGTACGCGTACGGTCCAAATACTCATATGGTCTGGAACATATATATAAATGCCTTCGCAGTAGTTATGATATATACTACAGTGAAACCTGTTTTAAGAGACCACTTAAAGGAGAGCAAAAAAGTGGTCTCTTAAGACTGGTGGTCTTTTAATACAGGTACAATTTATATGAAATGTACTACAGAGGAGTCTAAAGTGATTGTCTTTTAACACAGGTTTTTTGCTTAATACATGTGGTCTATTTAGCAGGTTTAACTGTATTTATTTGAGAAAATTGTTGATTAATAACTCAAGTTTTACCAAAAACATCTTATAGTTTCGTGTGTTCGGAGCTTTTTTCATTATCTTCAACCAGATCGATTAATTCCAAGCAGCTGAAAGACAGGATGTAAAGATTCGTAGAAATGTGAGGAGATATATGATCTTGAGGGACCTAAACGAGTAACCAAATTCATACAAAGGTCAAAATAGCCTACGGGAGTTGGAACCTTCTTTTTCCTAGTAATTTCACAGTGACATCAACGCTGAATTTTATAAACAGTCTATTATAAATCGCGCAGAACTGAAACACTAACTTTTAAGCTGATTTATTATACCCTCGGAAACTAAAAGTCAAGAAAAGTCTTAATGTCAAGCGAAAAAGTCAAAATATAGATCTGTTTTATATCAATATATTTTTGACAACGGTTAACCTCCTGTTGTGTGTGGAAAGTTTCAAGAAATTACAATCAACATTATTTATATAACAGTTCAATAACGTGTTAAGACACTATATCTATAATAGTTCCAGCTAGAAAACTGGAGAAATAATTACCAGAACACACCATGTATCCTGGGCACTTAATACGTTCTGTTAATTTTTTCCAATGTTTCGTGACCTGTGATCCATTTAACAAGATTGCACCCTGAATTATAAAAATAAAACCTTTAAAAAAAATTTAAACAATTCTTTATAATTGCTATGTGTCCTAAACGCTTTTCTGGGTTTTCCTTCAATAATATTATAGACCTTGTATTTTTTACACCAACTGATAGTGCTGACCACATATGACTTTAACAAAATACATAACTTACTTTAAAAGATCAGTGTTTACTGTCGACATTACTAACATATGACTTTAACAAAATACATAACTTACTTTAAAAGATCAGTGTTTACTGTCGACATTACTAACATATGACTTTAACAAAATACATAACTTACTTTAAAAGATCAGTGTTTACTGTCGACATTACTAACATATGACTTTAACAAAATACATAACTTACTTTAAAAGATCAGTGTTTACTGTCGACATTACTAACATATGACTTTAACAAAATACATAACTTACTTTAAAAGATCAGTGTTTACTGTCGACATTACTAACATATGACTTTAACAAAATACATAACTTACTTTAAAAGATCAGTGTTTACTGTCGACATTACTAACATATGACTTTAACAAAATACATAACTTACTTTAAAAGATCAGTGTTTACTGTCGACATTACTAACATGGATCAAGATATAGTTTTTAACCCCAGATTAATCTGAACCCCAAATTAATCTAAACCCAAAATTGATTTCCTTAATCGTTAAATGTGTATATAATAAATATGTTAATTGGTTATGTATTAATAGCAGTCAAGTCATGTCTGCCCCTTTCAAATTTTCTCTACTTATAGCGGTTTGCACGTCCACTTGTATTTTTGTCCATCTGATTAGTTTTTTCAACTGATTTTTATAGTTCGTTCTTATGTTGTACTGTTATACCACTGTCCCAGGTTTGGGGGGGGGGGGATCCTGCTAACATGTTTAACCCTGCCACATTATTTATGTATGTGCCTGTCCCAAGTCAAGAGCCTGTAATTCAGTGGTTGTCGTTTGTTTATGTGTTACATATTTGTTTTTCGTTCATTTTTTTTTACATAAATAAGGCCGTTAGTTTTCTCGTTTGAATTGTTTTACATTGTCTTATCGGGGCCTTTTATAGCTGACTATGCGGTATGGGCTTTGCTCATTGTTGAAGGCCGTACGGTGACCTATAGTTGTTAATGTCTGTGTCATTTTGGTCTTTTGTGGATAGTTGTCTTATTGGCAATCATACCACATCTTCTTTTGAATGGAGGAATATATTATCTTAGAAATGAGCTATTTCTTTCTGTAAAGGTGGATACTCCATGCAGACAACAGAATGTGTAAAATAGCATTGTAGATTTTATTTTTAAATAAAGAGAGTTGCCCGTCCTGTCCATGAACTGATCGATTAGAAAGCAATATTAAATTGGAAAGCCTCGTTCAAGGGGAGAAATGGATTGAGCAAAAAGAGGGGTTCCACATGGAATATTTCAATCTTATGAACTCTCTTATATTCAAAAGGTTTATTTTTTTATTTAATAAAAAAAAAAACCCGTTAAACAAATTGTGTATTGTCTGTTTTCTTTCTCCCATGCCATGAAATTGCCTCCGTTTAAAGTTTGCAAATATCCCATGGAGCACATTACACGGATGATAAATATTGGCCATTTGGTACATTGCCATGGTCTACCGTGACACCATATTTGCAGGAAATTAATTAATTAAATTAATTAATTGTTGAATGAAATTAGATCGTTATCTACTAATGGGTGCGGTAGACCGAGGTCCAACGGAGTTTTGAGGGAGGATTTCTTTTCATGGTGCACTTTGTTTGAATACCAAATAGGTTAAAGACATTAAAATACAAAACTATCAATGAAAATTAGTAGAATTGTTAGAGATGAGGAAAAACAAGTTATTTTAGGCAGCTATTATGAGTCCTATATGGTAGTATCTGCTCAGTGTTAGCGCACGTGTACTTTGCCTTATGAACATGAGAAGATAAATATATAGACAATAACTGTTTAGTGTCTTTAAATATCAGCTGTATTTGTACGAGGCTAGGAAACAAGGTGTATGCGAGCTTTTAGCGAGCTACTACACCTGTTTCGAGCCGAGTACAAATACAGCTGATATTTAAAGACACTAAACAGTTATTGTCTTTATCCTGCAATTAATTCTGTATATTGTTTGTGTTTTGAAAGACACAAAAACTAACTTATTTAGCATTTATTTCGATTTGTAATCCCTTGAGGCCCGCGTAGTAATATCAAAATCACACATTACGCTGAATTTAAGACGGGTTCGCAAAAAAAGAATCTCGAATTGTCAACAATAATACATCGCTCAAGGTGAATAATTATCTATTTTAACATAACAACTAATTTCAACAGTAAAAACAAATAACAAAACATTGTCAAATTTGAAACAGAAGTGTACGAGTTGTCCTACGCTTCAGACTTAACATTCACTATAAACATGCATGCTGAAATTGACATGGTTGATTTTGTAACACAATCATACACATTCAAGTTTTGAAATTGACAATTGTCATCGTCATTGGAATGCAACTGGAATACACATTCTGAGGTCACACAGGTTCAAACAATACTCAGTCCGGCAGTGGGCGGAGCTTTTAAGCGATATCTGTATAGTATACAGATACAGCATAGCGATATCTGTAGGGCTGTATCTGTATAGTAGGACACCCAATTGCAGGATAAAAAAAAATTAATGGTAACAAGTAAAAAAACCTGACACATATCTATATATAAAACTATAACAACACTGCTGTTCTTCATTCTACACTTGATATGAAGCTCTAAAGAATGAGCAAAACTCACACTTCACGACAAAATGAGAACCCTTTTGGTTCGAATTGTTAGTGTGGATAGTAGGTTAAGCCATAAGGCAAGTGCTCATGTTCTGTGATCGGATGATGAAGTGGTAATAGGTTGCATATGCCTAGTATATATGTGTATGATTTTATAACTTTATTTCAATTTTCCAAATAAAGTGAAAAGTCAGAATTTGATACAAGTATGAGAATATAAGAAGAATACACAACTGGAATCTTATATCAAACTATCAAAGAAATAGCAGTCGGAAACGACAGCTTATCCACTCTCTACAGCAGGAATGAACAGAAACAAAACACTTAGTATAAAATCTAGGTCATGGTAACCCAATTTATTGTCTTAATTACACTTGAAAAAAATGCTTCACTGAGCGAAGCCTAATACGACTACTGATGACGACCCTGAACAGTGGGGGAAAATATGGATACAACATTCAAGCTTGATACAGCCCGGAATTTATATTGTGATTAAATATTTGACACAATATATATAGGTTTCTGACACAGAATGAATGTGGTCTAAGAACTTAATTTTTTTAAATTTGACATTTAAGTTACCTATTATGGTCGAATAACCAAAATCTAAATACATGGTTCGATTCAGCATATCAAAGAACCCCAATAATTCAAGAATAAAACCCAATTGAAATTGGTAAAAAAATAAGCAATTTATACAAAGTATTAGAAAAGTATTGTTTTTGGCCCCTAATTTCTAAAGAGTTAAGGCCATAACCCCCAAAATCAATCCCAACCTTGCTTTTTTTGTATGGAACCTTGTGGTACAATTTCAGAAATATCCATACACTTACACACACGTTTACGAGAAAACTAACGACCTTATTGTACATAAACTGCATGAACGAAAAACAAATGTGTAACACATAAACAAATGACAACCACTGAATTACAGGCTCCTGACTTGGGACAGGCACATCAATACAGAATGTGGCAGAGTTAAACGTGTTTGCGGGATCCAAACCCTCCCCATAACCTGGGACAGTGGTGTAACAGAACAACATAAGAACAAACTATAACCAGATGCTCCGCAGGGCGCAGCTTTATACGATCGCAGAGTTCGAACCCTGAACATATTGGGGCTAGTATGGACACAACATTCAAGCTTGATACAGCTCTGAATTTGGATTGTGATTAAATAGTTGACACAACACAGGTTTCTGACACATAATGAATGTGGTCTTAGAACTTAAATTAACTTTAAATTTTAAATTCGACATTACCTATTATGGTCCAATATCCAAAATTTAAATACATGGTTAGATTCAGCATATCAAAGAACCCCAAGCATTCAATTTTTGATGAAATCAAATAAAGTTCAATTTTGGACCCTTAAGACCTCAATGTGGACCAATTTGATAACCGGGCCCAAACATCAAAAATCTAAATACAAAGTTAGATTAAGCATATATCAAAGTACCCCATATATACAATTTTTGTTGAAATCAAACAAAATTTAATTTTGGACCCCAATTTGGACCAACTTGAAAACTGGATCTATAATCAAAAATCTAAATACATGTTTAGATTCAGCATATCAAAGAACCCCAAGGATTCAATTTTTGTTGAAATCAAACGAAGTTTAATTTTGGACCAACTTGAAAACTGGGCCCATAATAAAAATTCTTAAGTACATGTTTAGATTCAGCATATCAAAGAACCCCAAGAACTCAATTTTTGTTGAAATCAAACAAAGTTTAATTTTGGACCCGGATTTGGACTAACTTGAAAACGGGGCCAATAATCAAAAACTAAGTACATGTTTAAATTCAGCATATCAAAGAACCCAAATAATTCAATTTTTGTTTAAATCAAACTTAGTTTAATTTTGGACCCTTTGGACTTTATACATGTGGGAAAGACCCAAAGATATTTTGGAACATTTTGAATAAATTAATAAGTAGACAAAAAAGTAATAACCAACAAAACGAATCTTTACCACACGAATATTTCATCCAGTTTTATAAAAAAATTGAATAGCTGTGACATAAACCACAATAGTTTTCACTCTAAAACTATTAAAGATGTTGACTCTCTAAAAGAAAAGTTAAATTTATCACGTTACAGATAACTTGACTCACTTGAGTTCAGTGATAACAATAGAAGAGATAGTAATGTTCTGCTATTCGTTTAATTAAAAATGGCAAAAGCCAGTCGACATGATTTCAAATGAAACGTTGAAAAATGCAATCCCTATTTTAATAAAACTACTTCATAAACTCTTTAATAGCATATTCGAATGTGATCAATTTCCGAGAATATGGAATATAAGCTTACTTGTTCTCTTGCATAAGAAAGGGGACAAATTTGATCCAGGGAACTATAGAGGTATATCTATTAGTTCCAACCTGGGTAAACTTTTTAATAAAGTTTTATATAAACGTTTAGTAAAAATTATGGATATCAAAAATTAAATAAGTAAAAATCAAATAGGTTTTAAAAATAAAAATCGTACAGCTGACCACATATTCACTCTTAATATAAAAAAGAAGATGTGGTATGATTGCCAATGAGACAACTATCCACAAAAGACCAAAATGACACAAAAAAATTAACAACTATAGGTCACCGTACGGCCTTCAACAATGAGCAAAGCCCATACCGCATAGTCAGCTAATAAAAGGCCCCGATAAGACAATGTAAAACAATTCAAACGAGAAAACTAACGGCCTTATTTATGTAAAAAAAATGAACGAAAAACAAATATGTAACACATAAACAAACGACAACCACTGAATTACAGGCTCCTGACTTGGGACAGGCACATACATAAATAATGTAGCGGCCGCGGGGTTAAACATGTTAGTGGGATCCCAACCCTCCCCCTAACCTGGGACAGTGGTATAAAAGTACAACATAAAAACGAACTATAAAAATCAGTTGAAAAAGGCTCAACTCATCAGATGGACAAAAATACAAGTGGACGTGGCCCGGTACTTATACACACCGACACAAAAAGACACAATGAACAGATCTGAGAGTACTCGTAGTTATCTGACAGCTAGTTCAAAGCCACTAACAACTAATAAAAAATCATGCAACTAAGACTAAACTATCAATCCGTACACATCCAACATCCAATGGATTTAGTGTAAAGACGTCATAAACAGCCAGAGAAAAACATGACCATAACTGATCAATATAGCCAAGATTAAGACCATAACTGATCAATATAAACAAAAAAAGAAAAAAAGTTTTTGCTGCCTTCATAGACTTAAAAAAGACATTTGATACCGTATGGCGACTATAGGTTTATTTTCTAAACTCATGAACCATAATATCCCCCAAAAAATGTTTAATGTTATTTATTCAATGTATACTGATACAGTATGTAGAATAAAATTCTCTAATGGGTTGAGTCCGCCATTCCTATCAGATAGGGGTGTTAAACAAGGTGACATATTGAGTCCCCTTCTTTTTAACTATTTTATAAATGAACTAGTAGGTAATCTTGATAACAAACATACGGACCCAGTTGCCATTGGGGATACCTCTTTGAACATTCTTTTATATGCAGATGATATTGTTTTACTATCTGAAAGCAAAGAGGGTCTACAAAAATCTCTTGATATTTACATGAATATTGTTCATCATGGAAACTACAAGTTAATACTGATAAATCAAAAATTATATTTAATTCTAATTGTTAAACCATTTTAGCTATGATAATGCATATCTTGAAACGTTTACAAATTATTGTTACTTGGGTATTGTTTTAAAGTATAATGGTAATTTTTGCCTTGCTGTGACTACTATACTGGAAAAAGCCCGGAAGGCATACTATAAGATAAAGAAAACTATATGTCTCAATAACCCATGTACACTTCTTGAAAAATTGTTTGATTGTTAAGCTACTCCCATTTTTATATATTGTAGTGAAATTGGGGGGGGGGGGGGGGGGTGGATTCACATTTTAAAGACTCTGATCCCTTTGAAAAATGTTAAATTTATCAAAGATATATTAGGGGCTCACTGTAAGGCATCTAATGATGGATGTCGAGCCGAACTTAATAGAATTCCTTTGAAAAATAAAATATTATATTCAATATTAAAACTACCTGAACCATATAGTTTCTTCGGAAAATTCTTTGGCATATGATATATTCACTAAATCTGTAGATTCAAACCCTTGGGTCATAAAGGTCAAGGGGTCTTTTGAATGGACTTGGAATGTCTTATATCACCAATAACTTTAATTATGTTAAAGGCAATTTAAATTCTATTAAACAAAGAATTAATGACCAATGTTTGCAAGTTCAAAATGCAAATATATTTGAATAAAAATGTAGACTTTAGTCTACATAATGGGCAGAAGACCACCCTATGTTGATACATTGAAAAACAGAAGTGACAGAGCTGCAATATGTAAGATCTGTATAAGCGCTCATATACTGATGATTGAAAGAGGGAAACATTGAGATGAGAGATACTGCTCTGTATGTAAATCTGGTCTAATTGAACAAGCTGTATAAAATTGTCAAGATGTCTAATTCATAATCATTGTTTATAATATGACATATTACTTATTATGTATGATCAACTATGTAATTAATATACCATGAGCTGTTGATGAGTTTGTGCTAATAAAATATTTACAAGTATTTGTATTATTATGTAAACAACTTGTGGCATCCGATTATATTGACAATCCAAAAATTATTATAGTCATATTATGTGTATCTATGGTGTATTCTAATCATTTCATACTCAGGCACTTGTCTTCGAATCCCCCCCCCTTTTCTATATACTTTAATATAACCAGAGACATATAACACTTTAAGGTATAGAGGGAAAAAATCTGAGACAGGTGGTGCCTTTGATTTCATACCCTTGAACAATTACAATCAGGGCAAAATATAATAGCAGGTAATGATTTAATGTAGACTAATAATTGTTCATTAATGAAACGGTTTTTTTTTTCGTGTGATTAAGTGGAATTATGTAAGGAGCTAATATGTTTAGCAGACGAATACACAACAACCGGTTTTTTATCAAAGTACTCAACCAATCAAAGGTAGTGTGACATTTTCATACCTATAAACCGGAAATAAAGACACACCTGAAAGAAATTGTGGAAGATATAGAAGAATGGTAAGAACACTAATATTAAACTATGTAGCAAGTTTTCAATAAATAAGTCCATAAACTCGTGAAATATACGGAAACATATACACAAAGAAGACATCAAAGTAAATTATTTACCTGTAGCTACTTACCTTGATCAATATTTGATTACACTATTTACCTTTTCAGTTTATACTGTAATCATGAAATTACCTGCAATAAACAGTTATGTAATAGGCCATGTACACCCTGCTATATACTTTTTTTTTGTATTTGTAGTCGAAGTTTTCACAGCAACAGCTAGAGGGTAAGTTCTTGTATAAGTTTGTGGACACCGTCAGTTTGGACTATTGAAGTAAAAAATGTGGGATTTCAAATCATTTGTTTGTATAGATCATACATTTAGGTTGTGATTAATAACACTTGGAATATGATATCCCAAATGGGGCCATTAAAGTAGCAAGTATATAATATAAGGACCTTTTTGCCTGTTTGAAAATCAGAAAGCACTCTGACATAACTATGTATCTATATTTTTGAAATTTAGAAAAAATATTGACATACTGAAGGGTTTCAAACTTATTGAATTTAGTGTGAATTGCAAAAATCAGCTTCCTTTTGAGATCATTAAAGACATTTTCTGGATATGAGCCAGGATTTCCCCTAAAAGGCTTTAAAGATTAAAATGTGTAACAATTTTTTTACCATTCATAGACTTTTTTTTATTGTTTTCTTGAAGTAGTGAAAATATTCTAACAAATTCTTTTTTTCATCCTTTTTTTCTACTTACATGTTAGATTTGGTAAACAATTTTGAATACCATTACTGATTAGAAAATAAAAACAAATGTATATGTGGCCAAATAAAAAAAGTATGTGTGGTTCCAGTTACATCTTAAAGAAAATAGTGGAGGTAAGTAGGGATTTTTTTTTATTTTATGTTTTATTTTTACATTGAGTCTAAAGACTGGAACCACACATATATTTTTATTTGGCCTGTACATAATTAAGAACACTGTATACACATTAAAATATTTGTGATCGTTATCAATCTTAATATATGGAGCAATCCTGATATACAATTTTTATTACAGAGCTGAAAGAAGCATTTATTATATTTGACAAAGACAATGATAAGAAAGTGAACATGAAAGAATTAGCAACAATTATGAGATCCATTGGCTTTAGTCCTACTCAGGCAGATTTACAGAACATTGCTCAGGAATATGGAGCTTCCCATGGTAGGTACTGGGTGACGGAAATCACAAATATTGAATAGCATGGTTACCATAAATGTATACATCCCAACCAGAGTAACCATAACTTATACATCCCAGCCTGAGAAACCATAACTTATACATCCCAGCCTGAGAAACCATAACTTGTACATCCCAGCCAGAGTAACTATAACTTGTACATGCCAACCAGAGTAACGATAACTTTAACATCACAGCCAGAGTAACCATAACTTGTACACCCCAGTCAGAGTAACTATAACTTGCACACCCCAGTCAAAGTAACCATAACTTGTACATCCCATCCAGAGTAACCATAACTTGTACATCCCAGTCAAAGTAACCATAACTTGTACATCCCAGCCAGAGTAACCATAACTTGTACATCCCAGTCAAAGTAACCATAACTTGTACATCCCAGCCAGAGTAACCATAACTTTGTACATCCCAGTCAAAGTAACCATAACTTGTACATCCCAGCCAGAGTAACCATAACTTGTACATCCCAGTCAAAGTAACCATAACTTGTACATCACAGTCTATATAGTTTTTAATAACACAATATTATTACAAGGGTTTGTAACTTCAGGAAGACAATGTCACATTGTCCAGAGGTATGCTTCTTTGTTCTTGATCAATTTGTATAGTCTATAGATTTTTGAGGTCAATATTAAAGATATAAGTGTTAATAGCAGTACATGATTATAAAGGTCTTCAGCTGTTTTGGTTCTATATACATGTATCATTGGCTTTCTAATATTTGACTTTGGGCACTCCAGGTGGAGGTAAATCCAGAAAAGCACTTTGGAAGATTTAATTTAGAATGTGTTGTTCAATTTATAAACTCCAAAATTAGACAAAGTCCATAATGTGACAGATTACATTGTATTATGTCAAACTTGTCTGAGAAAAATACATTGTTATACTTTTAGGGAGCTACCATTTGATTTTCATGGTGGGGGGGGCTAGGATGAAATTTGAAAAAAGGCCGGACAGGAGTTTTGAGTAAAAAAAAAGGCAGGATGAGCAAATTGGCAAAAAAAAGGCAGGGTGACAATTTAAGTGAAAAATAGGCAGGATATACTAAGAAAAAAATGCAGGACAAAATTTTTCATCCTAACACCCCCCCCCCCCCTAATCAAAGTGATGGAAATCACTCATGGAAATATTAGAAGAGTAGTTTGAAATTTTTCATATTAAGGTATGGTGGGGGGAAATGATCATTAATAAAGCACTATTACTGAAAATTGCATTAACATCAGGTCCTTAGAAGGAAAAGTGCTTTTCCAGTATGAGATTAAAATGAGCTCATTTAATTTAATAATATGGGTCTCTTAATGTGCACAATTTTATTTAAACTGCAGTTAATATCTTATCAATATAATGTTGCCTGTTCTGAACATGTTTAAAAAAACCAAAACAATTGCCAATCAAAAATTCTTCTAGTAAATGCTTCCAACTATCATTGTAAGACATAAAATCTAGACCAACAGCTAATAACTTTAAAGTGTCAACATAAATAATCTAAATATGTTGTTTTGGGGCATTTTGTAAGTTGAAAAAGAGGTTATATGACATTGAAGATTAAAAAGTTGTAGCCTGCCTTTTGATCAATTTTTAAAGTATTTCTCAAAACAGGGCATTTAAAATGTACCTTTTCAACGTAAACAAATTAAAAAAAAAACTTATTTTATTCTAAATTGTTGATTAATTACAGATGATAGTATTGGAAATTTATGAAGTAAATTATAGGCCTTACTTGAATAGCTTTTATATATTCATATTTATATTCATATTTCATTTTTTTAAAAGATCTTTTTAATCCATTGATCATTAATCATTCAGACATAATTTACAGAATCACTTTATGTATTGTAGATGAAAAGTAATAGGCGATAAATAAATCTATCATCCATATATATCAAACATCTAATATGTACATTTGTATATTCAATTATGAGGTCAGATATTTGTATATTGAAGGTTCTAATTATGTATGACAGGGGTTGATAAGTAATGTGGTCAATTTGATTGACAGTTTAGGAGGTTGGGCATTGTAATTAAAGGTCCACCTTGTCTCTGATTGTTTGGTGATAATGACAGTTGTCAATCATTATAGTATTGTATCAGGAACCAATTACCTAATCAAAATGTTATAAAAAAAGCCTGCACATCAACAAACCTTAGTTAGATACATTCTTGGATGAACTGCTCCAACAATTTACCTATTTTACAGTTCATATGTGTATTATGTGCACATATATGAGAACTATAGGGAACTATATTTCAGTGTGAATACATTTAGTAACAGTAGCTAACCTGTCGTGTTGTAAGGGAGGCCAGTGCCTAAGTAAAGATTTAGAACAAGTTCTAATCTTTCCAAAAATCAAATGGTAGCTCCCGTAGAGATGTATTGTAGATTTTTCTGTACTCGAAGGTTAATGCTTTTAAAATGTAAACATATAAAATATTCTTCAATCCTTCATCTGTAATTTGTTTTTAAACTGCCGGGTATTTTTCTTTTATTTGTTTAGATGAATTAAAAACACATAACAGGATCTATTTTTTCTGAAATAAGTATTATTTTAAACTCCATGGTATATTGTTTCCTAAAATCTCATTTTTCCCTATTTTAGGTAATAAATTGTTTGACTTCAATGAAACACAAAGTATTATTTCCAAACGTGCACCTCCTCCAGAAAAAGAAGACACAATCAGGGACTGTTTCAGAATATTTGACAAGGATGGCAACGGTTATGTCAGTGCTTCAGAACTCAGACATGTATTGACAAATTTGGGAGAACGACTAACAGACGAAGAGGTGGATGAAATGATTAGAGAGGCTGATATAACTGGTGATGGACAAGTAAATTATGATGGTTAGTATATAGGATATCATTTCATCATTATTTAGCACTAAGAGAAAAAATAGTACTTGAAGGGCTATACACAGTTAGTCATATGAATCAGAAATGTACCATATTTTGTTTCGTAGTCTAAATTGAAATATGAAATAAGAAGATGTGGTATGATTGCCAATTACACAACTATCCATTCAAGACTAAAGGAATAAGATGTGAAAAATTACAGGTCACTGAATGACCTTCAACTATAAAAAAAAAAGCCCCTACATTACAAAAATATATATGTATTAATTCAAAGGCAAAGACAGTTTTCCTCAAGACACTTTACATTTTATGAGGCCAACACTTTAGAAAGCTGCAGTGATTATTTCATAAAGCTTAAATAAATATAGGATGACTATAATTTCGATTACATGTAACATGATTTATTTTTGTTATTTTCAGAATTTGTAAAAATATTAACAACTGGAAGATAAAATGGATCGACAAACTTTGACATTACATATTATAGTGGTTGTGTTCTATGCAGATTAGGTACTACACATTTGACCAATGGGATGCATGCAAACATTTTACTGCTGCATTATTTCAATAGACATGAATCTTTAATGAATTCCATTCAGCTTTACAATTGTTTTTAAAAATTATACACAATTTTTCTGAGGTGAAAAAAACAAGATCTGTATTTATTGCATTGTTTTTATATATATTTTACTTTATTAATCATTAAATATACAAGACATTCACTGCTTCTTTATATATAGTTCATTATTGCCTTGACCTTAAAAGATAGTTCATGTGACCATAAGCAATGTACTTGTACTTTTGTAAATTAGTTTATTAAACATCATTTTGTGCTACATTGTTCATGTACTTGTTAAAGTCAATTTTAACAATTTTTGGTCAAGATGGAGATAAAAGATGAATATTTAAATTATGATATGAAAAGTTTATCACATGTTCGAACGTTATCACATGCCTTTCCATAACGTTATCGCATGGCATTCCGGTGATACTCGGCAAATTCCGGAAAATACCATGCGGCTCTTGGGCTGATATTGAACCTAGGCTGATAATACAAGCGATATGAAAAATGCCATGTAATAATCTGATAATATCAATACAAGTACACAAACATACATGGGCAAGCAATGATTACTAGCTTTGAATGTTTCCTTTTAACTTCAAAATTGAGAAAACATCATGCACCTCTGAAATACATGAACTATATTAATTAATTGATTGTTGGTAGTTAAAGCAACAATAAGCTACTTGTCTTTATCATGGTGGCAGAAGCCGAAGTAAATACTAAAAAAAGGCAACAAGTATTCAAAAACCTGTATTAACAGCTAATTGTGGTTATAATAAACATAAGCAAGAGTGCACATGTTGAAATGCCTTGTCTGTTTTACTTCTGATTTAATTCATGTTGAAAATCCGTAATCACTACAAGTATTACAAACTCAATATTATCAATGATCCATGAAAAATGAGCCAAATATAGCGGTCCAACCATTTTCAGTACCAGAAGAAGATCAAACCACAAAATCTTAATATTGACGCATGAAAAAGATGGTCAAAGTCATATGAAACCTGCCAGACAGACATGTACAATTATTCAATACAACAAATATACTTCACCTATTGCTTATAGCCTGAAAAATAGACCAAAACCACATGGAACATTGTTTAATGAACCATGAAAATAAGATCAAGGTCAGATGAAACCTGCCAGTATTACATGTACACCTTACAATCATTCCATACACTTTATATAGTGAACCTATTGCGTATAGTATCGAAGAAAAGACAAAACCTAAAATTGAGGTCAAGGTCAGATGAAACCTGCCTGTCAGACATGTACTACAGTACATCTTAAAATCATTCCATACACCACATAAGTTGACCTTATGCTTATCATAACTGAGGATTAGACTTGGTCATGTATCTTTAACCTTGATCACTCATCCATGAAATAATTAAGGTTGAGGTCAGGTGAATTGTACGTGAAAGACAAGGAATCCATATACCAATAAAATTGAGAATGGAAATGGGGAATGTGTCAAAGAGACAACAACCCGACCATAGAACAGACAACAGCAGGTCACCAACAGGTCTTCAATGCAGCGAGAAATTTCCGCACCCGGAAGCGTCTAAATATAGTTACCATAATACTCATAATGAGAAATGATTTCACTTAATACAAAAGCAGTAATTGTTTTTCAGTCACTAAAAAATCATGTGGTCAAGGACACTGAACATATAACAAAGGGAAACTTCAATAATACATTGAAATACATGTGTTGCATAATTCTTCAACTCTCATGGCAGGCAAAACATTAAGGATTTTTTTTTTTAGAAATTAGACACGGTCGTAAGATGATAAAATAATTATTTTTGAACTGATAAATTATCTAATGTATCTTTAGTTCATATATTAATCTCAATAGGAAATAACATGTAACAGTTCCATTTTAATATTCTTTTATTACCTTTTCCACTCATAATCACTATTTCAACAATATACGATTCATGGTAATGCTATACATGTGAATACATAATACAAATTTACATAAATCCCCCATTTTTACAATATAGCAAATAAATGCTACAACCTTAAAAGGCATGACAGAATGCATTAATATACAGCCAATGATAACAATTTATTAAAATATTTCTATAATACATGATTTATAAAGTTTAAACATTGTGCATGTACATTGTACCACAAATGAGTTTTAAGAAATGATTTAACAATGTTGTATGCAATGCTAAATTCAATAGAAAAGAAAGGAACTTTTATGATATTCAAAGAAAAACAATTTGTTTAAAACTGAAGAGGAAAATATTTTGAAATGATTTTGCCCTAGCAAGAACAGACACAGACATTGAAAAGGTGAGAGTACAAAGTTAATGCAATTACTCCGATCCTTAAGCTGTTGAAGTATGTGTATAATCATACTACAGATGAAGAATTCCCAAATAACTTGAATTAACTTTATAAAGCATTTAGCACATTGAATATTTACCTTTACCCATAAACAAAACCATTTCACAAAGGAAGCCGTGTATGTGCTTCATTACCATTCTTGACATAGTGATGTTTGTATTCAAATTCAGACAGTAAATTTCAAGATATGAATTGAACAGTATTTAAGTATCTAAATAGATATAAGTAGATGTGGTATGAGTACCAATGAGACAATTCTCCATCCAAGTCACAATTTGTAAAAGAACAAGTAAAACTGCAATCTACTGCTCACTGATGATACCCACGCGAAACATTTCAGTAAAAAGGAAGTTGTTGAGTGATGAATAATTTGAAAACACATTACACAGTATAGATGACTTATATAAATCCTGAAACCAAATTTCAGAAATCCTTGTATTGTAGTTCCTGAGAAAAATGTGACGAAAATTTTCAACTTGGCTATTATGTGTGAAATAAAACTAGTGTTTCGACTCGGTAAACAGGAAGTTGTTGAGTGAGGAATATGAAACACATTGCACGGTATAAACCATGAAACCAAATTTCAGAAATCCGTCAAGTAGTTCCTGAGAAAAATGCGACCAAAATATTCATGGGACGGACTGACTAACAGATGGACTGACAGATGGATGGATTAATTGATGGATGGATGGACAGAGAGAGGTAAAAAAGTATACCCCCCTTTTTTAGAGCAGGGGTATAAAAACCTGTTTTGCCTGAAAGCATACATTGGGCTCAATGTTATCATACTTACAAAAGCACTCCTTCAAGGATGTTTAAACAATCATCTCCGTATGAAATGAGATGAAAGATTGAACCAATCAATTACGGTAAGTGAAAAGAATTATCAACCTGACCTTTTACTTGGATACTGACTTCATGAGATGAACCTTTATATATATTTGGTTAATAGTTGTATATTTTGCAGTTCCCAAACATTTATGTAAAAATTAATATAGCCCACCTATTATGACTGACTTTTTTGCAGTTTAATACTGAAATATTCATTAAGATCTAATTTCAAATCTGTAGGAAGAATTTATACTATAATTTAAATAAACATAATTAAGGGCTGTCAATTAAGCCTTTCTCAATTGTTGAGACAAAGCAAGACTATTTATATATAATGCAAGTGCTAATGTACAGAGGCAATCTTAAGGTATGAAATTAAGTAAACATAAATGAAATCTGTACCCACAAACTTAAAAACTGGCATCTATGGAATAACATTACTAAGAGAGTATACAATATTAAATGACATATGTACAGTACTGTTTTACAGTGTCAATGAACTAGGATGCACCAATTATTTAGTTTTAAAAGTGTCATGCAGTCACTGATGGCAGTGCTTGTAAATCATAAATAACACACATGTCTGCTGGCTTAAAGAGCAGGATAGAGCAGAAGAACAGGTTTTACCAGCCATGATTTTAAAGGGATATAACCTTTTACTTGAAGTTTTATCAAGTTATTAGAATGAAATTCAAAACAGTGTGGCTGTGGCCATTGATTGACACATTAAATTCATCCATTGACTGGGACAATTTAGGTGAATGTTTGTATGTAACGACCACTGCTCACTATGTACTTTTTAAAGACACTTAAACTATGGGGTCACCAAAGGTTCTCGACACCTTAATAAAGTAATTCGAAAAATTAATCAGAAATAACACGATGTTTTGATTTATATCAATTGTATAAATCAAAACATAAAGGTTATTCCTGATTAATTTTTCGAATTATTTTATAATTAAAGGCGTTAAGAAACCTTTGGTGACCCCACAGTTTAAATGTCTATCGTAGGTACGTCGTGAACAGTGGTCGTTACAGACAAACGTTAACGTAAATTTTCCCAGTCAATGGATGAATTTAATGTGTCAATCAATGGCCACAGTCACACTGTTTTAAATTTCATTCTATATCATTACTGACTGTTTATGGTTTTGTTTTGATATGTTAAATATATTTGTATTTTAGTAACAGTTTTGGTTAGATAAAATGGGTGTGATTACTCATGAGGTTATTCAACAAAATATAGTGTCATACTCTAAAATAAATTTATCTGTATTAAAACTATGTAGTTGTTTATTTATTTATGAAAAAAATCAAATTACAACTGTTCTAGCACCATTTTTGCCATCAAGGAGA